>NW_028148315.1:15000-32030 GCF_947247035.1 Vipera ursinii | reverse complement strand
CCTCCTCTTTACTCTTTTCCTTCACCTCTCCCTCCTCTCCTCCTCCTCTCCCTCTCCTCCTCTTCCTCTCCCTATCCTCTTCCTCTCCCTCTCCTCCTCTTCCTCTCCTTCTTCTCCTTCTCTCCCATCTTCCTCCACCTTCTTCTCCCAGCCTCCTCTTTCTTCTCCTTCTTCCATCCTTCTTCTCTTTCTCCCATCCTCTCCTCCTCCTACCCATCCTCCTCCTCTTTACTCTTTTCCTTCCACCTTTCCCTCCTCTCCTCCTCTTCCTCCCACTATCTTTGCCCCTTTCTTCTTCTCCTTCTCCTTTCCCCTCTTCCTCTTCCTTCCCATCTTCCCCTCCTCCTCTTTACCCCTTTCCTTCCACTCTCCCTCCCCTCCTCCTCCACCTTTTTTCCTATCCTTCTACTTCTCTCCTTCTTCCATCCTCCTTCTCCTTCTCCTTCAGGGAGGGAAGGGAAGGGAAGGGAAGGGAAGGGAAGGGAAGAGAAGAGAAGAGAAGAGAAGAGAAGAGAAGAGAAGAGAAGAGAAGAGAAGAGAAGAGAAGAATGAAAGAATAGAACAGAATTTAAGAGAAGAGAACATGGAATGGAATGGAATGGAATGGAATGGAATGGAATGGAATGGAGTAGAGTAGAGTAGAGTAGAGTAGAGTAGAGTAGAGTAGAGTAGAGTAGAGTGGAGTGGAGTGGAGTGGAGTGGAGTGGAGTGGAGTGGAGTGGAGTGGAGTGGAAGGGAAGGGAAGGAAGGGAAGAGAAGAGAAGAGAAGAGCAAGAGAAGAGAAGAGAAGAGAAGAGAAGAGAAGAGAAGAGAAGAGAAGAGAAGAGAAGAGAAGAGAAGAGAAGAGAAGAGAAGAGCAGAGCTTTATTCGGCCAAGTGTGGTTAGGCACACGAGGAATTTGTGTCAAGCTCAGAAGCACTCACTGTACTTGTAAAACAACAGAGAAAACGATAATAAGCCAAACTTCCTGTACCTTCTTTCACCAAAGGAGGGACTTAGGGACTCAAAAATAAGGGCTCTCAGATGAGAAGGCCATCTCCAAAGTCAGGGGGACCTAAATCCTATTGACACTCCTAGGAACAGAGACCTCGGCCTGCCTATTTAATTTCCATCGATCTGTGGGGTGTAGGCACACCTAACTTCCTCACAATCATACCTGACAATGCCAGCTCTAATTATCTACCTCCTTCCCTTCGGCACCAACCCCAAACCTTCATTCATTTCCTCGCCTGCAGAAATATTTTATAGCTTCCTCCTCCCACCCCACCCCCCCTTCCCTCTAATTAAAACATTTTGAGCAACGAGTCATTATGGAAGTGATTTATGGATCCAGCTCAGATTGCCAATCTTTGCATGGTGTTTTTTTTTCTCCTCCGTATTACTTAATTGTTTTAGTAGGGCTTCAGCCATTACTTTCTTCCTTCAGAAAAACAGGAAACAGGAGCGTTCTATTACAGATGTTTGGTTAATTAGCTCAGAGGCTGTCTAATGGGGGCGATTAAAAATGCAAATGAGGAGTGATCAAACAGAGGGAAGTTTTGTCTCGACAGTATATACTAATGTTTCCAAAAAAAAAAAAGTATGCATGGTGGGAGTCTATAATAACGGACAGGATTTCGTTGTAATAATTGGGGTAGATTTCAGAGTCAAAATGGGTGGGTGCTAAAATAAAAGAAAAAAAAGAGAAACAAATATTATAGATAATAAGAATAAATAAAATAATTATTTATTTCAATGCAAATGCCCCCCCCCTCCAACTTCAGCAGACATCATGGTAATAATACAAAATAAAACAAGCAGAGCATGGATTTTTTTTGCGATCACTTTACCAGTGGCTATATGAGAGGTCTGCTTTTTGTATAGTTGCACTGTGTGTCTTTGTGTGCACTGAGGAACACAGGGTGGACTGCATACACACCACTCTGAGTGATGTGGCCAGGATAGAGAGAAGGGGTTCAGTTTAAAGTATCCCCAACTGATTCCCAGACCCAATTCGAGATGCTGGTATTAAGCAAGAAATTTCTTTAAGGCTTGAGACTAAGTCAGGGGTCTCCAAAACCTGGCCTCTTTATGACTTGTGGACTTCAACTCCCAGAATTCCTCAGAGTGAGCGCCTGTTACTCGTCCCAGCTTCTGCCAACCTAGCAGTTCAAAAGCACGTAAAAATGCAAGTAGAAAAAATAGGGGACTGCTCCGGTGGGAAGGTAACAGCGTTCCGTGCGCCTTTGGCATCTAGTCATGCCGGCCACATGACCACGGAGACGTCCTCGGACAAGCACTGGCTCTTCGGCTTTGAAACGGAGATGAGCACCGGCCCCTAGAGTCGGAAACGACTAGCACGCATGTGCGGGGGAACCTTTACCTTTACCTAGTGGACTACTAGAAGACCTCCAAGGCATCAGAAGGCAAGGCAAGACAAGAAACAATGGGTGGAATGAATCAAGGAGAGAAGCAACCTAGAACTAAGGAGGAATTTCCTAATTCTAGGTATCTTTATGTCAATTTGCAGGGTCTCAAAAAAAAAAAAGCCACAAACCCCCCCCCACGACGTCCTAGTTTAGAATCTTTTGTTCCTCCCACGACTTTCTCCTCCCTAAATGGTTACGGAGATGGACAAATGTTCTCTCTATTTCAGGGGGAAATTATTGCCTAGCATTCTTCTCTCTCATTTGCACAGCAGAAAAAAAATTGAAAGTCAGAAGATTATCGTGGAATGCTAGCTTACTATTCTCTCTTTCAGTTCTCTTCTAATTGCTTCTGGCTGTATGGGGAAAATCAACTGTTACAAATGGAGAGAAATTTAACCTCAGTTCCAATCACGATACGAAATTGAGTTTTACGTCCAGGAGTGAATCACTGGAGCCTTGCAAAGATATTAAAATGAATCGATACGAGTGGAATAGGTGTGCATGGCTCATCCTACAGCCTTTGTCAAGTTGGGTTACTCAGCCTAGCAAGTTAAGCCTTATTTAAAAAAAAAATCCCTCTCCAGCATGGAAAATCAAAACAAGATTTCTCCAAATGAATGGTTTTTAGTCCTGTCTGATTATAAGACTCGCCACGAACAGGTGAGCTGTGTCTACATCTCTTGTGTTTTGTGTATTTTGTGTTTTTTTTTCCTTCTCTTTTAAATAATAAGCACTTTGGTGGCTGCGATGGTCTGACAATTTGTACAGTAAATTAGGTTTAATTTGCCCTGAAGGCCATTGAGTTCTCCAACATTTCTGAGCAACGCTAAACATGCCGGGGGAAAAAAAAAAGAAAGAAAATGAAGCACGGATGAGATGTTTCCAATAAGGGTTTCCTCACATGGTGAAATCTGCTCTCCATTACTCACAAAGTTTGCTTCACCCATGCCAAGAATATCCCCTTTTTCTACCTCATCGGTCAGACAATGTTTTCAGCCTTATTACTGTAAAAGGGCCAAGTATCAAATGTGTGTGTGTTTGTGTGTGTGTGTGAGTGCGTGTGCATTCGTGTGTAAAAACACACCTATGGGAGAGAGGAAGAACATTTAATTTCTCTAATCCATATGCCTCCATGTTTTTTTTTTTCAGTTCTTCTTCCTTACTGATTGTCAGCATAGGACATGCTACCCTATGAAGATTTAATAGAAGAGAATGTTTGTAGCACGTGGTTGAACTGTGGGGTCCTTGGTTCTCTCTGAGCTGGGTGGTTTTCTTGCAGATGTTTCATGAACCAACTAGGGAACATCATCAGTGCTGGAAGGGAGTGGGGTTTATGGAGAAGAGGAGGAGGAGGAGGAAGAGGAGGAGGAGGAGGACTGTGGGGTCTTTGGTGCTCTCTGAGCTTGCTGGTTTTCTTGCAGATGTTTCATGAACCAACTAGGGAACATCAGCAGTGCTGGAAGAGAGTGGGGTTTATGAAGAGGAGGAGGAGGAGGGGGGAGGAAGGAAGGACTGTGGGTTCCTTGGTACTCTTTGAACTTGGTTGTTTTCTTACAGATGTTTTATTACCCAACTAGGTTACATCATTGGTGCTAGAAGGGAGGAGGCATTTCTCTGTGATTATATGCAAGTGACTTGGCCTGTCAGTATTTATTTATTTGTGGGACCACCTGTTATTTCAGCCCATCCCACAAAAATTGACCTGTTCCAGATCTACTGTCTTAAACAATGTCATTTGTGGGGTCCTTGGTGCTCTCTGATTTTAGTTGTTGCCTTACAGACATTTTATTACCCAGCTAGGTAACATCATCAGTATTAGAAGGGATTGGGGTCTAATCTCTGTTCATATACAAGTGGCTTGGCCCATCATCTAACTCTTATTATTTGAGCCCATCCAGCCATAACGACTCCAGTTTTACTGCCTTAAACAAGAACATTTGTGGAGCCTCTCTGAGCTTCGTTATTTTCTTGCACATGTTTCATGACCCAACCAGGTAATACTGTAAGTGCTAGAAGGGAGCCGGGTTTTCTTTCTGTTTATTGTTAGAATTCTGTTTATGTATAGAAACACAGAGAAAACAAAGAGTACAGTTACCATGTGCTTTACTGCTTAACCATTTTTTTAAACTGTAACAGGAAACAGGAAACAAAAGAGCATGGAATATATACCATAGATCCAAACCTGCAAACACTGCAATCTACTGTCTGAATACTACTGTAGTTGTTGCATAAAAATACATTCCAACAATGAATTCCAACATTTATATACTAATGGTGCCCCCCTCTTTCTCTCTCTTTCTGTTCCTTCCTTCCTTCCTTCCTTCCTTCCTTCCTTCCTTCCTTCCTTCCTTCCTTCCTTCCTTCCTTCCTTCCTTCCTTCCTTCCCATGCCTTTCTCTCCCTTTCTCTCCCTCTCTCCCATTCCTTCCTTCCTTCCCTCCTTCTTTCCTTCCTTCCCATCCCTTTCTCTCCCTTTCTCTCTCTCTTTCTTTCTCTTTTTCTCTCTCTCTTTCTCTCTCTTTCCTTCCTTCCCATCCCTTTCTCTCCTTTTCTTTCTCTCTCCTTTTCTTTCTCTTTTTCTTTCTCTCTTTCTCTCTCCCTTCCTTCTCTCCCTTTCTCTCTTTCTCCCTCCCTCTTTCTCTCCTAGTAAAAGATCAAACTAAGCACTGTTTCAAAGACATTCAGAATGCAAATAAGCTGGGAACAATTGGTCATCAGAGAAAATGCTTGGACGTCCTATTAGTTTGAGATGACAATAATCAGTGGAAAGCACCACAATGTATGGATTTATCTTGTTCTTTGGGATGGTTTCTACAAGGCTATTTCAGCATCACTTCAGCCTTTCCTAGTGGATGTTCATATCCAGGGGCAGTGCCTTATTATAGTAAGACCTTAGGATCCTCCAACCACAAAGGCTCAGAGAGGTAGAGATCAACCTTCTCCTTGGAAGAATGTAATAATTTTCATATTATCCAGAGCCGCTGGGTAAAAAGTGCAAAGCATACAAAAACAGTGCAGCTGACTTCTCAGCTACACAATACAACTTCTACAACCTTGCCAGCCACAGCAGCCCAGCAGTCAGGTTGCAGCAACTCCACCCCAATGAACACTAGCATTGCTTGGATTGTGGAGCTGAAAAAAAGTACCATTTGTTAATTGATTTTTTTAAAAAAATCTTTGCTTAAATCATGATCTCTCATGGAATCTCCAGTGATGTTTCATGCAACCAATAGATTTTCCCTCTTGTAAGGAAGTACTGGTTTTCCCAGTTGCAATGTATGGCAGTGAAAGCTGGACCATAAAAAAGGCCGAGCGCCAAGGAATGGAGGCCTTTGAACTATGGTGCTGGAGAAGACTCCTGCGAGTCCCTTGGACTGCAAGGCGATCAAATTGGTCAGTCCTAGAGGAGATCAACCCTGACTGCTCTTTAGAAGGCCAGATCCTGAAGTGGAAACTCAGATACTTTGGCCACCTCATGAGAAGGAAGGACTCACTGGAGAAGAGCCTAATGCTGGGAAAGGTTGAGGGCAAGAGAAGAAAGGGACGACAGAAAATGAGGTGGCTGGATGGAGTCACTGAAGCAGTAGGCGTGAGCTTAAAGGGACTCCAGAAGATGGTAGAGGACAGGAAGGCCTGGAGGAACATTGTCCATGGAGTCACAATGGGTTGGACACGACGTCACAACTAACAACAACAACAAGGGAAGTAGCTTGCCTACACTTGTATAGTTTGTGCTTGATTTACTACTGTGTGAAGTCACACCACCCAGAGAGAGAAATATTTTTGAGAATATTAAAAGGCAGAATATTATATTTCCCCAAACAATCTTGATGGCAGAAACCAACAACCCACCCCAAGTTTCTCTGCCCCAAACAGAAACCAGGTCTGCAGAAATGCAGATGTGATAATCTTGTCAGAAAGATTGGAGCCAGGAAGCTGGGATTAGAAAGACAAAGATCTCTAGAATCAACAACCCCTCACACCAAAAAAGTCCAACACAGGACATAGTCATCAGCCACAGCCCCAGGGAAGCAGGATATGACCTTTGGGACATAATAGGATTAACCCACCACCATCAGAATACCAGAAAGGCACACTCATACTCTGGCCAAAGTTCATGCCACAGAAACAACTCCAAACACAAAAGCCCAAAAAGGTATAAAAACCCACCACTCCCAGCAACATGTGGTCAGCTTTCCCAGAGCCATGCTTTTGTCTGTCTTTCCTCTTCAATAAACTACAACCTTCTTTCTAAAGCAGTCTCCATTTTGATTATTCCAGGCTTGGACTGGACCCCGATGAAGATTTTTCTTTCAACACTACCATTTGCTTAGTGGCCATTTGAAGTTAAAACACCACTAAAAAAAATGCAATTCATGACCATTTTTCACCCTTAAAAACAGTAGCAGCCTCCGTGCAGCTGCATGATCCAAATTGGGATGCTTGGCAACTGACTCATATTTATGATGGTTGCCGCGTCCCTGGGGCCATGTGATCCCCTTTCGCAAAGTCAATGGGGAAGCCAGATTCACTTGGCAACCATGTGAGTAACTTTACAACTGCTGTGCTTCACTTAACAACTGGGGCAAGAGAGGTTGTAAAATGTCACTTAACAACAGAAAGTTGGGCCCCGTTGTGATTCCAAGTCGAAGATTATCTTTAACATATTCCATGCAATAAAGAAATCTCCTCTCTATTACGTTTATCAGACTTCTGTAATAACGGCTTGGGCCTGATTCCCACTCCTAGGCATTTCTACACACCTTTGCTCACAAAATGGTTCAGATTCTAAGTTTCCCCCACTCCCCCTTCCTCTTCCTCCTCCCCAGCCCCCTGTTACCTCCTTCTCCATGGGGGCATCACTCTCTCTCACTGTCAGAGCACAGCACCACTGTGTAAAATGAAGCCTCTTTGCTTTGGCATTATCAGTGCCGGAGCTACGTAGTGGTTTAAAAATAAAATTATGCCCCTTATAGGGGAAAAAAAATGTAGACTAGAAAAATAACCGGGCTGTCTCAGCAGACACCATTCTCCCCACCCAACGAAAGGATGATGCCAGTCTAGGCTGGGTAGAAAAGTACCCAATTCACAAAGTGTTATTAAGAGATAAAAAATGAGGAGGGCAAAGAGGTAGGAAGACCACGCCACTCTCCTTACACTTCAGGCATTTTTTCCTACATGGGGTGCATAACTCCTGTAATTACAGAAAAACTAATTTTAGGAATCAAGGACACACAAATGATTTTTTTCCCCCAGCCTTGAAAGATCTGATCCAAAGCGGTATTTTTCACCCTGGTAGCCCTTTAGAGTAAAAAAGGGGGATTTCTTGCAACTCCTAATGTCTAATTACTAACATCACGTAGAACTCTGGGGTAACCTAAATAGTGGCATGCACACTGTGATTATGTCTCTTTTTCTCCTTCCTCCTCACCTCCAATTTTCCACTCACACTTCTAATGACAGGGGTGACTCTAGAGACTGTTGAGATTGGATTTTTTTTTTTTTTTGCCCCAGGAAGCTTTCCCACTTTGAATGAAAAATCATGAATGCATAACCTTTGGGGAAGGTAGCAAAAAAAAGGCTCTTGTGCAGGGCTGTTTGAAGGCCTCTTGGGAAAGCAAAATTAAGATAATTTCAGAAGGAAATGTTGACTGCAGGTCTTCACTAGTGTTCTCCCATCTCCAAATTGGTTTCACTGGTGGGGTTGTCCAGAAAACTGGGTCTTTTTCATGACCCAGGTAGGCAACATCATCAGGGCTAGAAGGGAGTGGGTGAGTGGGGTTTGTAGAGAGGAGGAGGAGGAGGAGGAGGAGGAGGAGGAGGAGGAAGAAGAAGAAGAAGAAGAAGAAGAAGAAGAAGAAGAAGAAGAAGAAGAAGAAGAAGAAGAAGAAGAAGAGGAGGAGGAGGAGGAGGAGGAGGAGGAGGAGGAGGACTGTGGGTTTCTTGGTGTTCTCTGAGTGTGATTGTTTGCTTGCAGACGTTATATGACCCAACTAGGCAACATCATCAGTGCTAGAAGGGAGTGGAATTTGTGGAGAGGAGGAGGAGGAGGAAGAAGAAGAGGAAGAGGAGGAAGAAGAAGTGGAGAAGGAGGAGGGGGAGGAGGAGGAGGAGGAGAAGGACTGCTACTGTGGGGTTCTTGGTGCTCTCTAAGCTTGATTTGTGGAGAGGAGGAGGAGAAAGAAGAGGAAGAGGGGGAAGAAGAGGAGAAGGAGGAGGAGGAAGAGGAGGGGGACATTGGTTATTTTCTTGTAGATGTTTTATGACACAACTAGGCAACACCATCAGTGCTAGAAGAGAATGGGATGTGTGGAGAGGAGGAGGAGGAGGAGGAGGAGGAGGAGGAGGAGGAGAATTATGGAGTCCTTAGTAGTCTCTGTGCTTGATCGTTTTCTTGCAGAGATTTCATAACCCAACTAGGTAACATCATCAGTGCTAGAAAGAAGTGGGGAGAGGGGAGAGAAGGAAGAGGAGGAAGACTGTAGGGTCCTTGTGGCCCTCTGAGCTTGCTTATTTTCTTGCAGACATTTCAAGACCCAACTAAGTCACATCATTAGTGCTAGAAGGCTGTGGGGTTTGCTCTCATTCTATATTCTAGTGGCTTGCTCTGTCAACGTTGGTGGGAATATTGTTGGTGGTCCCTTGATTGGGATGTTCTTTATTGTTTAATTGTTTGTCTGAATCAAGGGAGTTCCTTTCCTGGGGTATTCACATGCAGGTAGTCCTTGATTTACAAACACAGTTTTTTTAAAAAAAATTCCATTTATATCCCGCCCTTCTCCGAAGACTCAGGGCGGCTTACAAGCTTAGCAGTAGCCTTCATTCTATGTATATGCCTGCTTGTTAGGGCTTTCACACACACCCCAAGCGGCATTATTACAAAGTCAGCTTAATTGCCCCCAACAATCTGGGTCCTCATTTTACCTACCTCGGAAGGATGGAAGGCTGAGTCAACCTTGAGCCTGGTGGGATGCGAACCTGCACTAATTGCAGGCAGCTGGTGTTACTTAAGGAGGCATTAGCCCACTGCTACACCAAGTTGAGCCCAAAATATCCATTGCTAAATGAAACAGTTGTCAAGTGATTTTTGCCCTAGCTTATGAAATTTCTTGCCACAGCTGATCGGTAAATCACAGCAGTTGTTAAGTTAGTAACATGGTTCTTAAGTGAATCTGGCTTCCCTACTGACTTGGCTTTTCAGAAGGTCACATGACCCCCCAGGAGATTGCAACCATCATAAGTATGAGTCAGTTGCCAAGCATTTGAATTTGGATCATGCAACAATGGTCTTAAGTGTGGAAAAAATAGTCATAAGTCATTTTTTCCCCATTGCCATTGTAACATTGAACGGTCACTAAACAAAATGTTGTAACTCAAGGATGAACTGTACTCCTTTGGAAAGCAAGACCAATCTTTGACTGCAGTTCTCAGGCACAACCATCAACTAGGGAGAGAACATGTCACATAGCTTCAGAAGTCAACTCGACTTAGCCATGAATCATCACAATGGGATTCAAGATATTCAATGGGATACTAGACATCTGGGGAACTGACTTTTAGAGATCATGCTAAGAATAGAATAGAATAGAATAGAATAGAATAGAATAGAATAGAATAGAATAGAATAGAATAGAATAGAATAGAATAGAATAGAATAGAATAGAATAGAATAGAATAGAATAGAATAGTTGGAAGGGACCTTGGCTCATATTTAAGTGATTGTGCACTAGGACTCCAAGATCCCTCTCACAGTTACTACTATTAAACCAGGTACCACCTGTACTGTACCCGTGCATTTGGTTTTCCTTGCCTAAAGTTCATTGAGAAACATTGTAAGTTGGATTTAGCAAAACAAAAAGGGGTGGGGGTGGGGGGGAAGGAAAGGTGAGAAAATGAAAAGAGCTTCCAAGTCATAACAACAACTGGATAGGCCAATTAAACTGAGCGTAATCTTGATTGCTGAGCTGGTATTGCACAGTGAGAGATAAAGGGAGGCTTTGCTTTTGAATTGTAACAATTTATTGAAACTCCAACTAAGAGCATTCCTAATGAGCAGTCCAGGTGTTATATCTGAACACTGTGCATCTATTGGGAGAGACAATTGGTGGCATTTCACATGTGCTCAGCTACAATTTGCAGCCTGTCCAGTGGTGAAGGATGTTGGGAGTTGTTGTTCAGCAATATCTAGCATCCCTTCAGTTGTCTGCTCCTCACATCAATAGTCGTTAGCTACCCTTGTTATGGGATGCGATGGCTCAGAGGGTTAGGACGCTGAGCTTGTTGATCAGAAGGAGGATGATCACATTTGGAATGCCGACACATGCAGCTTATGAGCCATGTTCCTCAACATCTTCATGTGAATTGTCCTTCCTTATAATTGTTGCAGAACATGAACAATAAAGCACCACATGTCCATCTAATTATGATGTTCAGAAGCTTCTGTTGATGTTCAGGAACACAACATTCCTATTTCAGACATGGGAAAGTTGAGGACTAATAGGTAAGAATGTGAATTTAGGTTGGCAGATCAGAATATGAGGCGATGTTAGAATGCAACCATCTCAGTCGGGAGGAGGAGTCAAGTGGGAAATTAGTCTGGAATCCTTATGTAAACATAAGAGGGCAAGGTCTTTGAGCCTTATCAAATCTTTCCCAGGTGAAAACTGTCAATCTGGGAAGATTCAAGTAAAATGGGCATAGAACAGTAAAGTAGCTAGTTTGAACTCTATAAGGGTAAGTCTGGTTGTTCATATCTAACAGGATAGGACCCAGTTACCGATTTTAATGTACTTTGTTTCAGACTCAGTGGGAATTTACAGTTGAAACATAACAGACTAGAAAAACACAAAAACTTGGTGGGATTAACAAAAAAAATCTTGTCCAACATACTGTGTTCTCTACTGCCAGGTGCCTTCAGGAAGCTCACGAATCTGGACAGGAGAGCAATAGCCATTTTCTACTGCTGTCCTAAGAAACTGGAGTTAAATATATCTCAGTAAATATTTCTCAAAGCATGCATGATTTTATACATTTATCTATCTGATGTGAGTAGCCAACACCCCAATAGACAAACTCAGGATCCAAAAATAACTTGACAAACTTGAACAATGGGCCCTGTCCAACAAAATGAGTTTCAGTCTGGAGAAAAGCAAAGTCTTACATCTAGGCAGGAAAAAAAAATCAAAGGTAGAAGTACAGATTGGCCTAAAAACAGTAACTGTGAGAAGGACCTTGGAGTCCTAGTGGACGATCACTTGACCAACAGTGTGCAGCAGCAACCAGAAAAGCTAATACAATCCTGGGTTGTATAAACAGAGGCATAGAATCAAGATCATGTGAAGTAGTAGTACCGCTTTATAAAACCCTATTGAGACCACACCTGGAATACTGTAGCCAATTTTGATCACCATATCACAAAAAAGATGTTGCGAGTTTGGAAAAAAATCAGAGAAGAGCAACGAAGATGATCAAAGGCCTGGAGACTAAAACATACGAAGAATGGTTACAGGACTTAGATTTGGCTAGTCTAAAGAAAAGAAGAAATAGGGGACATGATAGCAGTGCTCCAGTATCCGAGGGGCTGCCACAAGGCAGAGGGGGCCAGGTTGTTCACCAAAGCACCAGAGGGAAGGATGAGAAACAATGGTTGGGAAACTGATCAAAGAGAGAAGCAACCTGGAATTAAGGAGAAACTTCCTGACAGTGAGGACAATCAACCAGTGGAACAGCTTTGCCTTCAGAAATTGTGGGAAACCCATCACTGGAGATTTTTAAGAAGAGACTAGACAATCACCTGTCTGAGATGGTATAGATTCTACTGTTGAGCAGGGGGCTGGACTAGAAGATCTCCAAGGTCCCTTCCAGCTCTATTCTATTCTATTCTATTCTATTCTATTCTATTCTATTCTATTCTATTCTATTCTATTCTATTCTATTCTATTCTATTCTATTCTATTCTATTATTCTATTCTATTCTATTCTATTCCATTCCAATCCACTCTACTCTACTCTATTCTATTTCTAATTGTATTCATATTCTATTCTATTCTATTCTATTCTATTCTATTCTATTCTATTCTATTCTATTCTATTCTATTCTATTCTATTCTATTCTATTCTATTCTATTCTATTCTATTCTATTTCTTATTTTTACAAATATCCAACACTCCTTCCTGCTCCTCTTTTCCCCAGTGCAACAACCCTGTGAGGTGAGTTGGGCTGAGAGAGAGTGATTGGCCTAAAGTCACCCAGCCGATTTTCATGCCTAAGGCGGGACTAGAACTCACTGTCTCCTGGTGATTGGCCCAAAGTCACCCAGCTGACTTTCGTGCCTAAGGCGGGACTAGAACTCACTGTCTCCTGCTGATTGGCCAAACTCACCCACCTTGCTTTGAAGCCTAAGGTGGAACCTGAACTCAGTTCCTCCCGGAGATTGGCCCAAAGTCATCCAGCTGGCTTTCATGGCTAACGAGGGATTAGAATTCAGGTACTCCTGATTTCTAACCTGGTGGTTTAACTACTAGGTCTGTTCAACACGTTCCACAGATGTTCTGACATCCTTTGGGTAAGAAGTCTTTTAAGGAAGCTGCTTTTTTTTTTAAAAAAAAAAAAGTAAAAATCAGATTTTAAAATTGGTTTTGCTCATTCATGGGGAAATCCTACATTTTTGGCTTGTTTACCACTTCTGGGTAAGGGTAATTACTCTTAGCCTCCTTTATGTCAAATTTTATGCCACAGAAATATGCTAAAAACACAAGTTGTCTTTCAAATAAATTAGGAATGATTGGATGCTGCTGAAAACATTGCCATCTTGAGATGTAAACAACTCTTTAAAAAGTTCTTTGGAATGCCACTAATGTAGTTTGACAATAAAAATAAATAAACCCAGGTACTTATAATGCTGCTGAACATATTCACCATCCACTCTAGAGATTTGAAATGAATCCCTTTAGAGGAAGGGGGAAGGAAGAGAAGGGAGATCAAGAGAAACAGATATTTTAAATTTCTAAATTATTACATGATTTATTGATATTTCATTACCCAACTAGATAAGATCATCAGTGTTAGAAGGAGGAGGGGTTTGCTTTCTCTTTAGAAACAAGTGATTTGTCCTGTGACTGTTGATGTATCTATCTATCTATCTATCTATCTATCTATCTATCTATCTATCTATCTATCTATCTATCTATCTATCATCTATCGACACAGATCTTGTTAATCTCTAATTTACTTATTACATGATTTATTAATTGATTACATTTATATGATGCCCATCTCACTATCGAAGTGACTCTGGATGGCTTATACCACTTCAATATTTAAGCGACCTTGATGTTTTCTTGTTATCTCATCTTATTCAAGTTGTCTCCTATTTTTGTTTTTGTTTAACATGCATCTGAATCAGAACAGAGTTGGAGGGGACCTTGGTGGTCTTCTAGACCAAGCCCCAGCAGGAGACCCGATGGAGCACCCACAACGTCTTGGTTGATTGTTCTCACTGTCAGGAATTTTATCCTTATTTCTAAACTGGTTCTCTCCTTGATCAGTTTCCATCCGTTGCTTCTTGTCCTGCCTTCAGGGGCTTTGGAGAATAGCTTGATTCCCTCCTCTTTGTGGCAGCCACTCAAATATTGGAAGATTGCTATCATGTCAACCCTCGTCCTTCTTTCATTAGACTAAAAATACCCAAATTGTGTAACAGTTTTCCATACATTTTAGTTTCCAGGCCCTTAGTCATCTTAGTTCAACCTGCAAATTCACGTGACTGCAATTCTATGAGTATGAAACCATGGCTTGCATATACACGTGGTCACATCCTACAGTTACCTCTTAAACATTCCGCCTTAAAGTTCCTTTAAAAACAGAAAACCACTGAGGTCTTGTAGGACTTCTTCAACATCATGGAACTACTTTGCCTACCAAACCATAACGGCTGGATTAGTTCAAGATGAGGGACTATATTCATCTTGCATTTTGCAGGGCAGGTCAAAGGTCCACATAGCCCATGATTCATTTAGTAACCATTCTAGTTACGATGCCACCAAAAGCGACTTAGGACTGTTTTCACACAAACCACCGTCGCAGCATCCCCACATGGTCACGTGCTCAGAATTCAGACGCTTGGCCACTGACTCATATTTAGGATGGTTACAGTGCCCCGGCGTCATGTGATCCCCTTTTGTGAACTTCTGACGAGCAAAGTCCATGGGGAAGCCAGATTCATGTAACAACTCTTGTTAATAATTTCACAATTGCACTCATTCACTTAACAGCTGCGTCATGGGTCCAATTAATGAGATAGATCAAAGAACATTCAGGCATTGTTTATTCTAAAAAGTCTATAATAATGAGAATGAAGCATCGGCACTCATGGATGGATGCCAGAATCGGAATTCTCCTCCCCTGAACAGATCGTATCAGCCCCAATTCTCTCTCTTAGTTTACATGTTACAAATCGCATTCCCCAATTAGTTTCACATGCAAAGATTCACTTCCTTTCTGTAGCGCGCCATTTCTTATCTTATTAAAACAATCGGGTTAGCATACTCCTCCCCCCCAGCTTCATTTGATTCAGAGCAAAACAGTTTAAAGTAAAAAGCTGCCTCTTATATTGTCAGAGCAAAAACATCCAACGTTTGCAGCGTTGACAAGCTGTGGCAAGAAAGGTTGCCAAATGGGGCAAAATTCACTGAAAAACTGACTCGCTTAACAACAGAAATTTTGCGGGGAGGACCACCTTTATGGGGGATTTAAAACAACAACAACAACAACAACTGTTGGTAGGTTTGAGTGAAAAAGATAAAAATGGAGACACCTTTTTCAGATCTGCCCTTCATTTCATGAGACATTGTCCCCACTTGTCTTGGTGCAGGATGAGAAACTTGGCTGAGGTTAGTTCAAGAACTTGCCATTATCCTACTTCTTTTATTAAAGTTCTGGGTTTTATCGCTGCTTTTAAAGTTTTATCACTGCTTTTGAAGAGCTTTAATTCAGTTGTCCGGGAGAGTTTATTTTTAACACAGAAAATAAACGTACTAGTTAATTGATTTTCCTTACCAACCCATCTCACCTTGTTGAACCATAACTGTGGATGGTTTCTGGATATGATGTGAGTCCTTTTCTAAGGTTTTAACTTGTTTCAAGATGCAGCTGAAGTTATTACAGGTACCGTGTTTCCCCTGAAATAAGATGGGGTCTTTTTTTCCCCCTCCAAAAGATGCACCAGGTCTTATTTTTGGTGGGTGCCTTTTTTTACTCATCTCCTGCACTGACAGCCTCACCCAGCCAGTCCACTTCTTCTGGGGCCAAAGTTCTGCAGCTTCATTCGGGCCTGCATTCTGCAGTCAGGCCTTTCCAGACCACCAACCCAGCTCCACTGCCACTCAAGCTGGGTGAACCTCCAGAACAGGCCAACCACCATCCTCTCACGACGGTCGCAGCTCTGATCCAGGGAGTGGCCTGGAGCACATGCCCAGGGTAGGGCATACCCCATAGATCTCTCACCTCTAGGGGGACAGCCAATGTAAGTCTAAGCCACTCTCTCACTGTGGCTTTATATCCGGGTCCTTCTGAATCCTTTGGGGGCACAGCAGACAAAAGAGTTAAGCAGCTGTTCATCCAAGGCAAAAAGCCTGGTGAATCATAAGGTAGCAAAATATCCTGGCTGCTAATGTTCTTCTCCGTGGGAGGAGAGGGTCAGGCGATAAGTGGGCAAACAGGGGAGGAAACCAAGATCCCCACCGATCTTCCGCTAGGCCGCAAACTCCATCCAACTGGTCTCCCAGGGCATGAGCGACATAAAAATAATCCATATCGCCCAACCGTCCGCGACATAAGCTGGCCACACTCCGCCACTGGGCCGCAAGTCTCCACGTCTGAGCAGCCACAGCACTCCAGCTCACCTCCACACCAGCCGCTTCAAATACCACCGCAATTCCTCCGCCACTCCACCATTCCAGGCGCTGTTCCCAGCCGCAACTCCATAGGCCCCAAACATCAACTGATTGGGGCCTTCCAGGGCGCGGCCTTCCAAAGCACGGCTCCTTCCGGCCTTCTAGGCTCTTCCAGGCTCTGTTGGGCTCCATCGGCACCAATAAGTTGCTGATGGGTGCCTCCCAGAGCGCAGCTCTTCCGGGCTCCTCCGGTCCGACCAGGCTCTCCTAGTATTCACCGGGCTTCACCGGGTTTTGCCGGGTTCACCCGAGGACCCGCCGAAGGTCGCCGAGGACGCCGAGAATCACGGAGCATACGGAGGACCGCACCGCCACCGAAAATGCTGCCGCCGCCGGAAAACACCGCTGCCGAAGAACGCCGCCGCTGCCGAAAACGCCACCGCCGCTGCCGAAAACAGCCACTGCCACTGCCGAGAACGGCAGACTGACAGAAAGAAAGAAAGAAAGAAAGAAAGAAAGAAAGAAAGAAAGAAAGAAAGAAAGAAAGAAAGAAAGAAAGAAGAAAGGAAGGAAGGAAGGAAGGAAGGAAGGAAGGAAGGAAGGAAGGAAGGAAGGAAGGAAGGAAGGAAGGAAGGAAGGAGTCAGGGAGGGATGGAGGGAGAGAGGAAGGAAGGGAGGGAGGGATGAAGGGAGGAAGGAAGGAAGGATAGAAGGAAGAAAAAGGAAGGA
>NW_028148315.1:0-10000 GCF_947247035.1 Vipera ursinii | reverse complement strand
TCTTTCTTTCTTTCTTTCTTTCTTTCTTTCTTTCTTTCTTTCTTTCTTTCTTTCTTTCTCTCTCTCTCTCTCTCTCTCTCTCTCTCTCTTTCTTTCTTTCTTTCTTTCTTTCTTTCTTTCTTTCTTTCTTCTGCCCTTCCTTCCCTCCCTCTCTCTCTCTTTCCCTCCCTCCTTTCTCCTTCCTTCCTTGCACAATTTCCTCTTTTCCTTCCTTCCTTCCTTCCTTCCTTCCTTCCTTCCTTCCTTCCTTCCTTCCTTCTTTCCTCCCCTCCCTCCCTCTTTCCTTCCTTCCATCAATCCTTCTACCTCTCATTCCTCTCCCTCTCTCCTTCCTTCATTCCTTCGTTCCTTTCTTCCTTCGTTCCTTTCCTCCCTTCCTCCTCTATCCTCCTCCTTCTTCCTTCCTTCCTTCCTTCTTCCTTCCTTCCTTCCTTCCTTCCTTCCTTCCTTCCCTCCTTCCTTCCTTCCCATCAATCCTTCTACCTCTCATTCCTCTCCCTCTCTCCTTTCTCCTCTTCCTTCCTTCCTTCCTTCCTTCCTTCCTTCCTTCCTTCCTTCCTTCCTTCCTTCCTTCCCTCCTCCCTCCCTCCTCCCTTCTTCACTTCTCATTCATCCTACAACAAACTCCAGACAGTTCCCAATCAAACACTGGTCACGTATATAACATGCAAAGGACATATAAGCCGAATTAATTCAATTTTAGCTTTTAGTTTACTTCACCTCTCTACTTTTTGATAAACAGCCACAGCACATCATTGAGGGTACGGTTGCATTCAAAAAAAAAAAATCCCACACATTTAACCATATCCATGAATGTTCCAGCAGGCACGTTTGGACACCTTCTGAAGCTTGGCTGATACTAAACCTTGGCTGTTTTTTAAGAGGATGTCATTAGTTTGTGCCTTCAAGTATCGTGCTGACCCAGAAAGCGAATTAACTCATTTGCCAGCTTAAGCCGTGTGTGTGTGTGTGTGTGTTTGTGTGTGTTGTTATTGTTGTTGTTGTTGTTTTGCGAGTTTGAGAAGGCCCCACCTGCCATGAACAGCTGGAAAAGGCTTTGCCGACAATAGTTTTCTTTTGTTCTCTTTCATCCAGACCCGTCCGACTACACATCAGTGACTGCTCCATCTTCCCTATGTTCTCCTTGATCGCTGGCATTTATACTGGGAGAAAGTGTGTCTCTGAACAGCCTCCTTTGTAATTAATGTCACAATAGACTCTTTTTTTCCCAACCCCCCCGGTAACCTGGGGCTGGGCTCCGTGGGGCTGTCTTTTGCAGGAGAGGTTAGGTTCGGCGTGAAATACCAAATCGACTAATAAAGGATGGATGAAACACCTTCTCACTTCCAAAGAGCATCAGTGATTTACCTTCAAAACATGACAGGGCCGTCCTCATTCGTTACCTCTGCCAAGTCTACACGGCAAAGTTAATCTCTTATAGAAATAAGCCACGGTGACGGGAAATAAATAAAGCCAAACGAAAACAACCATCTGCAGTTTTCTTGCAACTAAATTGTCCAGGGGAAGGCAGCAATGCCCTGGGATGAGCCATCTTTTTGGACTGGAGACTGTGCATGGAGGGCTGAGTCTGAATCTGCGGAGGAAAATGAGCTGGAAGGGGACCCTACGGAGGTCGAGGGAGAGGTGTCTGT
This sequence comes from Vipera ursinii, assembly GCF_947247035.1. Classification (NCBI taxonomy): domain Eukaryota; kingdom Metazoa; phylum Chordata; class Lepidosauria; order Squamata; family Viperidae; genus Vipera; species Vipera ursinii. The sequence continues at coordinate 8,348 of NW_028148315.1, read as the reverse complement.
GGCTTCAGAGGGATGTGGGGAAGAGCAGGCCGAGGCAGGCCAGGGTCTTTCAGGATTGGGACAGGATGAACAGGAGCGACAGAGTTCAGAGGATGAGCAAGGGCCACCCCCTCCTGATCCTAGAGCACGGAGAGTGGAGAGAAGGAAGGAACAACGCAGGCAGGTTCAACTACTCGGGAGGAGAGCGTCCCGCCCCTCTCCACAAGACACGCCTGGAGACTGAGACTTAAGAAGACGCTGTGGGGAGAGGCATTTGTCGGGAACAAATGCTGATTCCTTGGAGTTTTGTGTGTTGTTGCTGATCTCTTGCTCTGTGACTTCTGCTTGGAAACCCGGAAACTCTGACCATTGGACTGACTGACAACGTTGCTTGGATGTTCAAAGACCTCGGGTTGTATTTCAGCTTCTCTTCTGAAGAAGAGGTTTATGATGTACATGTCATTCCTTGTTATCTCCGTGGCCTTGAGTAAATTCCTCTTCTAATCAGACTGTATGTGACACTACTTTCAGCCAGAGGCGGCTGAAGGTGTGTGGGTCTTCCTTTGTTTGGAGGCTTGCCAGAAATGTGGGAGCGTTTGGGGAAAATTTGGAGCAACGAAAGGGTGGTTTGAATTGCCAGCTGACTGCATTGCTTCTGTGCTGGGTCATCACAAGAAGCCACAGACTCAACAGAATAACACAGTTGGAAAGGACCTGGGAGGTCATCTACTCCAACCCCTTGATTGAGCAGGAGAATCTACGCTGTTTCATACAAACCTCTTCTTAAAATTTCCAGTGATGGCCAATCCACAATTTCTGGCAGCAAGCTGTTCCACTGATTAGTTATTCTCACTGCCAGGAAATGTCTCTGTTCTAGGTTGGTTTTTATTTATTTATTTTTTGTTTTAATTCTATTTATATCCCGCCCTTCTCCGAAGACTCAGGGCGGCCTACAAGCTTAGCAGTAGCCTTCATTCTATGTATATGCCTGCTTATTAGGGCTTTCACACACACCCCAAGCGGCATTATTACAAAGTCAGCTTAATTGCCCCCAACAATCTGGGTCCTCATTTTACCTACCTCGGAAGGATGGAAGGCTGAGTCAACCTTGAGCCTGGTGGGACGCGAATCTGCACTAATTGCAGGCAGCTGGTGTTACTTAAGGAGGCATTAGCCCACTGCTCCACCAAGGTTCTCTCATAGAACATAGTTGGAAGGGATCTTGGAGGTCTTCTAATCTAACCCCCTGCCCAAGCAGGAAACCCTATACCATTCCAGACAAGTGGCTATCCTGTCTCTTCTTAAAAGCCCCCAGTAATGGAACACCCACAACTTCTGAAGACAAACTGTACCAGTGGTTGATTCTTTTCACTTTTAGGACATTTCTCCTTAGTTCTAGATTGCTTTTCTCCTTGATTTATTTCCATCTATTACTTCTTGTCCTGCCTTACGTTGCTTTCGAGAATAGCTTGACTCCCTCTTCTTTGTGGCAACCCCTGAGATATTGGGAGACTGCTATCCTGTCACCCCTGGTCCTTTTTTTCCCCATTAAACTCGGCCTACCCAATTTCAGCAACCGTTCCTCATATCTTCCACTGATCATCTTTGTTGATCTTCTCTGCACTCTTTCTAGCGTCTCAACATCTTTTTTTTTTACATTGTGGTGACCTAAACTGGATGCAGTATTCTAACTAAGATCTTACTAAGGCTTGAGAAAGCAGGACTAATGCTTCAGGTGATCTTCCTTCTCTCCTTCTGTTAATGCAAGCTAGGATTGCATTGGCTGGTGGTCTGAAAGTGCAGATCATGTGATGAAACTCATAAATGCCTAATGATGCCCCAGGGAAATAGAAAGGAGAGGAGCAGCAGATCCTGGGGAGCACCCTAAACCGTGTCGGTTGTTGCGTCCGATGGATGCAATACCAAACCAGAGGCATTATTATTATTATTTTTAAAAGGGGTATAAAACAACGGCACAGCCCTGTCTGATTATATTACAGGATGCATCTTCTCATGAATCAGCAAAAAGTAGCTCCAAAGTGAAGTTAATTATCATATTTACAGTGGTGATGGTCGTAAAAATCCGCTATGTTTTGCATTGCTGGGGATGTCTGGGGTTGAAATAGATAAACTATGTTGGAGATTAGTAATAGGTAATTATTCTCTACTTACGTATTCAGCTCCATAATTCTAAATTAAGGTAAGTGGGAAAGCTTATAAAATATTCAAGCTTGCTTTATCTTGCCTCCTCCCTCTTATTAGAGGCTGTGCATGAATTTGCATCGGATAAACCTAGCCCATAAATCATAGCAAGAAACTGCAAGAAAGCCCTTTGTAAGTTATAATTTAAGGTTAACCATCGCACATATTTCCCCCCTTGCTGTATTATTAATGACTCCAATTCATGTTGGACAAGATTCCACATTACGTTTAAGAAAAATAAAATATGTGGGCAGATGAAATTTCAGGTGGCTTTCTAAATTTGCTCCCCTAGCTAAAACCTAAGGCACAGACACACACACACACACACACACACACACACACATACACACACACAAACACACAGACCATTTCTCGAGAAGGACAAGACCGAGCTAAATTAACCATCCAGGTAATGTAAAGAAGTTTTCTAAATTTTCTATGTTTTTGGACTCAAGACAGTGGTGGAACTCAGCCAGTTCGCACCACTTCAGCAGAACCGGTAGCTAATTTATTTGTTGCCTAGGCCCAGAATGGACTTCTGGAAGTGGCATCCACACAGAGAACCGGTTGTTCACCTATTTGAATCCCACCACTGGATAGATAGATAGATAGATAGATAGATAGATAGATAGATAGATAGATAGATAGATAGATAGATAGATAGATAGATAGATGGATGGATGGATGGATGGATGGATGGATGGATGGATGGATGGATGGATGGATGGATAGATAGATAGATAGATAGATAGATAGATAGATAGATAGATAGATAGATAGATAGATAGATAGATAGATAGGTACAGTGGTGGGATTCAGTCAGTTCGCACCACTTCGGCAGAACCGGTAGCTATTTTTTTGTTGCCCAGGCCCAGAATGGATTTCTGGAAGTGGCATCCACACAGAGAACCGGTTGTTCACATCTTTGAATCCCACCATTGGATAGATAGATAGATAGATAGATAGATAGATAGATAGATAGATAGATAGATAGATAGATAGATGATGGATGGATAGATAGATAGATAGATAGATAGATAGATAGATAGATAGATAGATAGATAGACAGATAGATAGATAGATAGATAGACAGACAGATAGATAGATGATGGATGGATGGATAGATAGATAGATAGATAGATAGATAGATAGATAGATACAGTGGTGGGATTCAGTCAGTTCGCACCACTTCGGCAGAACTGGTATCTATTTTTTTGTTGCCCAGGCCCAGAATGGACTTCTGGAAGTGGCATCCACACAGAGAACCAGTTGTTCACATCTTTGAATCCCACCACTGGATAGATAGATAGATAGATAGATAGATAGATAGATAGATAGATAGATAGATGATGGATGGATGGATAGATAGATAGATAGATAGATAGATAGATAGATAGATAGATAGGTACAGTGGTGGGATTCAGTCAGTTCGCACCACTTCGGCAGAACTGGTATCTATTTTTTTGTTGCCCAGGCCCAGAATGGACTTCTGGAAGTGGCATCCACACAGAGAACCGGTTGTTCACATCTTTGAATCCCACCACTGGATAGATAGATAGATAGATAGATAGATAGATAGATAGATAGATAGATAGATAGATAGATAGATGGATGGATGGATGGATGGATGGATGGATGGATGGATAGATAGATAGATAGATAGATAGATAGATAGATAGATAGATAGATAGATAGATAGATAGATAGGTACAGTGGTGGGATTCAGTCAGTTCGCACCACTTCGGCAGAACCGGTAGCTATTTTTTTGTTGCCCAGGCCCAGAATGGACTTCTGGAAGTGCCATCCACACAGAGAACTGGTTGTTCACCTATTTGAATCCCACCACTGGATAGATAGATAGATAGATAGATAGATAGATAGATAGATAGATAGATAGGTACAGTGGTGGGATTCAGTCAGTTCGCACCACTTCAGCTGAACCGGTAGCTATTTTTTTGTTGCCCAGGCCCTGAATGGACTTCCGGAAGTGGCATCCACAGAGAGAACTGGTTGTTCACCTATTTGAATCCTACCACTGACTCAGGGCATCTCATTCCTGAGTCTATTTTTTTTTAAAAAAAGACCCTTTGACAACACTAATTGCTAAAACCATCTCCTGTTTGGAATGATATCCATGCAGTGTGTAGATACACCCTCCTTATCTTCTTTACAATCCTAACCAAGGAGATAAGCAAACCTAGAACTGAGGAGAAATTTCCTGACAATTAGAACAATTAATCAGTGGAAAGATTTGCCTTCAGAAATTGTGGGGTGTTCTAACACTGGGTTTTTTTAAGAGGAGGCTGGAGGCTAAAACACACGAACAACAGTCTGTGGCTGTTATATTCCTTCACCTCTCTTTTATTTTATTTTTTTTTTTAAAGTTGTACCAAAGTTGTAAAAAGTTGTTTTTTTTAAAAAAAAAGAAAGAAAAAAAAACCCGGTTGCTAGACAGTTGAAACCCTGAAAAATCTAATGGGTTGACCTCAGCCTCAGTTGAAGGTGACCTAATGGGAGGTAGAACAAGGATGTCAAGGCTGTTTAAAGGACAAAGCGGAGATTTTGATAGTGTTATCTTTGTATTTTAACAGCTGCACACATATCCCAAGTGGCTGTAAAATGATTACGGGCGGTTTATTCTGCTTTTAGCCAATACTGGGATCAATTCACTAATTAAAGCCTATATAATAGTATAGTTAAACAGTACCTAGCAAGAGGCTTTGCAAATTCAGTGGGGAGAGTATGGGGGATGCATTCCAGCCAATTTTAAAGATGTACAAATGAAGGCATTGGTGAATATGCTTTGTTTATTCCAGTGTTATCTCATGGCAGGCACTTAAGATCTCTCCCTCTCTCCTTATTTTCTTTTTTTTTTTAAAAAAGATCACGGCTATCTTACTGTACAGTATATTTACAGTCATAAATTGTGACTGTTGCAATTTGCTGCATTCCCAGAACACGCTGAAGCAGCTTGCAGAACTGCTGCATTTTGTAGACTAAACTACAAAGAGCGCCAGTGGGGGTGAGTTCACACGATACCTTAAGTCTCTTGCTCAAAAAACAACCTGATCTAATCAATACTGATCAGGTCAATATATCAGAATGTTGCAAGTATCATTCCTCTTGACCCAACCCATTTCAACAGGTAAGGTGAACAACCCAGGGACAATTTGACATCTGTTTATTTTTTTTATTTTTTTATTTAAAAAGTTTTACAATACATTTTGACTTTAATCCCCCCTCCCCCACCCCTATCTAACCCTCCCTATCCCTCTCCCCCTTCCCTCCTCCCCCCCCCCCGACTTCCCAGAGCTAAATACAGGGTATAAAATCGTAAAACAAACGTAAGCACCCCTATGTTATCAGCAATAAACTATTAATTCTATCTCCCTCTAGCTCATATAAACCTTAATAATGTTAACCTTAATAATCTCCGACCAAACTAAACTATGATCAAAAATAGTTCTTGCATGTATCACGCCAAATGTCTCGCAGTTCCAAATCATCCTTGAGTTCAAATAAAAAGAGTAAAAAAAAAAAGGTTTAGGCAGTCTCTAAGACAACTTGTTGTTAATTAGGAGCTTGCGTACCCATTCTTAGTTCAACACATACTTTTAGTCCATAACCCTAATATACTTTTCTAGCAAGCAAATAACATCAATCTTAAATTGTGTTAAATATTAAAAAAAACTTTCTTTCTCCTCTATAATAAATTTACTCCATTAACGTTCTAATTTAAAAATTTAATCAGCAATCTTGACGCCCCAAAACTTTTGGAGCACATCTGTCATGACCCCCAAAACTTCTTTAGACTGCTCCCCTCCCACATCTTCACTGTAAGCACGCTTTGGAGATTCCATAACTTTCTGCTGGTCTTGCTCTTGCTCTCGTCTCGCTCTTCTTAGGGCGGCACACGTCATCCTCTGGCCTCCTGCAACCACCGATGAGACTGTGACTTGATCCCCTCCAACACCACTGTCCTCTGTCTGGCTATCTGCAACATCTTGAAGCTTTCCCTCAGCGTATCCCTTTACAGCTTCCAAAAATGATAGGGGGGTTGCTTTTAACACATTGCTATAAAAATCACGTGCCTGAGCCACAGTAACCAAACAATGTCTTTTACCTTCGTGCGTCACCACCAGTCCATCTGGAATCTCCCATTTAAACTTAATATCACGTTTCTTAAGTTCCTGTACTAGAAATGCAAAATCTTTCCTTCTCCTTAGGATCTTTGGAGGAATCTCTTTTAAAACCAAGACTTCTTGCTCAGCCACTACCAATTTAGTATCATAAGCAGCTTGAATAACTTCATCTCTAATTACTCTCTTTGTAAAATAGACCACCACATCTCTGGGTAATTTCCTCTGTCTTGCAATCCATGAATTTACACGAAAAACTTTGTCCATATTTCCCTCAATTTCAGATGCTGGCTGGCCCAGTACCCCTTCCAGAGCCTCAGAAATCAGCTGCTTTAAATCTTCTTTACCATTCTCCTTTAAACCCCTGATTCTAATAGCATACTGCATCTGATGATACTGAACAAGGCTCAATTCTCCATCCATTTTATCCCTTTTATTTTCATTTTCTAATACCTTTGCTTCTAATATAGAGTTCTTTTGACTGAGATCCTCCACTTTTACATCCAGCTGTTGCACACATTCAGCTACGGATTCAATCATAGACAACATGTCCACCCTTATTGCTCTAAACTTCTCTTCCATCTTCTTCTCCAATTTCTCCATTTTCTCCTCCATTTTCTCCTCCAGCTTTTTCAACTTTTCATCCATCATATCAGACATCAATTGTGAATGCTTTCCAAGAGCATCTTGTAAATGCTTAAGCATCAATACCGGAGGAGACGCAGGAGGAAGCAGAGCTTGCAATGAGGTCTGTTGCACCAGGGAAGACCGCAGTGAAAACTCTCTAAATGGGGCTGCCCTTGAAAAGTATTTGGAAGCTTCTATCAGTTCGTAATGCGGCAGCCCACATGGTTTGGTGCAAGGTTAGATTTACCTAAGTGTCTCCCTCTCTTGCAGAACTTGCCAATTTACTTCTGGGTCCAATGCAAGTTGCTAGTTGTCACCTTCAAAGCCCTACATGGCCTGGGGCCCGGTAAGCTGAAGGAACATCTTTTTTGAGTGATATCTACGGGACACACCAGAGCAGAGAGGCAGGGGATATTATGGGTCCCGTCTCGTAAGAAGGTCTATCTGGTGGGACCAAGAAGAAGGACCTTCTTCGTGGTGGCTCTCTCCCAGTGATTTGAAAGTCCATCATTTCCCAGTTACATCCATCCAACACACCAAAGCAGAGAGGCAGGGGATGTTGTGGGTCCCCTTTCTTAAGAAGCTCTATCTGGTGGGACCAGGAAGAAGGATCTTCTCCCTCTTATTTGAAGGACCACCATTTCCCAGTTACAGCCACCTGACACACTAGAACAGAGAGGCAGAGGAAGTTAAGAGCCCCCTCTCTTAAGGAGGTCTATCCAGTGGGAACAAGAAGAAGGACATTCTCTGTGGTGCTCCCTGCCTGTTATTTGAAGGACCACCATTTCCCAGTTACAGCCACCTGACACACTAGAACAGAGAGGCAGAGGATGTTAAGAGTCCCCTCTCTTAAGGAGGTCTATCCAGTGGGACCAAGAAGAAGGACATTCTCTGTGGTGCTCCCTCCGTGTTATTTGAAGGACCATCATTTCCCAGTTACATCCACTCAACACACCAAAGCAGGGAGTCAGGGGCTGTTATGGGTATCCTCTCTTAAGGAGGTCTATCTGGTGGGATCGAGAAGAAGGATCTTCTTTGTGGTGGCTCTCTCCATGTGGAACATCAACCCTATGGAAGAAGATTAGCCTCACCTTGACACTCTTTTGAATGACTCTATGGCTTGTCCAATGGACCCGGAAATTCCAGGGTGCTACAGACCCCATCAAGGGGTTGATTTGATTGTTGTCATCAGGAGGGTGGAGGGTTCTTGGCTTTGATATTAGGCTTTTATTTTTGTAAACCACACAGGGTGACCCTGAGTGAGTTATATGCCCTCTTCTGCTTTTATTCCTTGTTGGACTTAAAGTTCATCTTTTCTTCAAATGCTCCAAGGAGTTCTTCTTTTGGTGTATCACCCAGACAATAACAGCCTTTTCAGGGTAGGCTGTTGTGATTAAACTG
>NW_028148316.1:0-23930 GCF_947247035.1 Vipera ursinii | reverse complement strand
TTTGGCAATGAGTGTACAGTTCTGCGGAGGGATTGTGATCCCTCACCAAGCAGAATCTGTATGTGTGTGTGTGTGCATGTGTGTGTGTGTGTGTGTGTGTGTGTGTGTCTTTCAAAGCAAGAGAAAGAACGGATACATGACCGAATGAGATGGAGAGAGCAGTGAGCCTTTTGCCATCGTTACACCTGTGCACGTCAACCCTTTCAGAAATACAATGGATTAGAAAGAGATTTTGATTTTTTTTTCTTTTCTGAAAGAAACGGGTGACTATTTTTGTGCTGCATCCCGGTTGGCTAAAGCTGCTTTGAAACTAATTTGGGTGGCTTGAAAGCAAGAGAGAATAAGACTCTTTTCGGAGGGGGAAAAAAAAAATCTACTTGTGAAATGAAATTAGCAATCAAGATATTTTTGAAAGACAAGTGTGTCCACAGACAGAGAGACACACAAATAGCTTCAGTCATTTTCTTATTGTCATTCTGATCCACAGATGGCAAGTTTACGCTTGCTTATTCGTTCGTGTTTTATTATGACAGGAGAGGGGGAAAAAAGCTGCGTGGTTTTGTTTGATTGTCTTTGTACTTTAATTAAAATAGGGTTTTCTCTAGAAAGAAACTTCTTCTTTCCTTCCTTTTTTTACCGCTTTGGGTGTCAAGGGAAATACAAAATTCTGCATTTTGCTCATCTGGCAGCCTCAACCATTGTTAACTGATGTTGTTGTTTGTGTCTTTTTGATACTGTCACCATCTTCTTCTGGGTCTGCCTCATGTTCTTCGACCTTCTTCTCTTTTTGTATATGCCCTAGAAAGGATCAATTGCTGATTTCATTTTGTTGATTTTCTTTCTTTTTTTTTAAAAGAAAATTTGGTAACTGCAGCTTCTAAACTTTTCACGGCTTCAGAAGGGGAACCGTACAGACTTGTCTATCTCAATATATGTAGTTTGGAAATAATGGCAACAGTCATGAAATATCCAGGAATAGAATACTGAGGAGAGGAGAAGAGAGAAGAGAGAGAGGAAGGAAGGAGAGGGGAGAGGAGAGGAGAGGGGACAAGAGAGGGAGGGAGGGAGGGAGGGAGGGAGGGAGGGAGGGAGGAAGGAAGGAAGGAAGGAAGGAAGGGAGAGAGGGAGGAGAATGAAGGGAGGGACGGAGGGAGGAAAAGGGAGGGAGGGAGGGAGGGAGAGAGGGAGGAAGGAAGGAAGGAAGGAAGGAAGGAAGGAAGGAAGGAAGGAAGGGAGAGAGGGAGGGGAAGGGAGGGAGGGAGGGAGGGAGGGAGGGAGGGAGGAGAAGGAAGGAAGGAAGGAAGGAAGGAAGGAAGGAAGGGAGAGAGGGAGGAGAAGGAAGGAAGGGAGGGAGGGAGGGAGGGAGAGAGGAAGGAAGGAAGAAAGGAAGGAAGGAAGGAAGGAAGGAAGGAAGGAAGGAAGGAAGGAAGGAAGGAAGGAGGAGAGGACTCAGATTCCTTATGGAAAAAAGGCAAAAACATTGTACACTTTAAGATTCTAAAAGGCATAAATGGGCTCAAAGATGGTACATACAAGTAATACACATAAAGGACATACAAGTAATATACATAAAGTTTTCATGGACTGACCACTCACTCCTTATGACAGCTAAGCGAGTTCCCCAAATCCTGCTCATTCAACCCTTCATACAAATTTGGGAATACTAATGGATGACAGACTGCGCATATGTTTGTACATGTTATACTTTTCTCTCTCTCTCTCTCTCTCTCCTCTTGAGTTAAGCTTAGAATCATTTACTGTATGCCAGGCATAAGAAAGTGTCCTAAGTATTTTCATTGGCTCATTGACTAATAGTCATATCCTGTTGACACTCATCTCTGTTTCCTAGCTATCTTTCCTACCTCCATAGCTATCAATAATAATCAGGGCTTTTTTTCTCATAGAACGCTCAGAACGGAGTTCCGGCACTTTTTTTGAATGGAACCTTGTAGGGTAGGCAAGGTGGGTTGTATGACATGTGTGAGTTCCGGCACCTTTTTCTTTTACAAAAAAAAAAGCACTGATAATAATCATCTACCTCGTGGTTAATTCAAGGTAGAATCCCATTTTAATTAGCAAAAATTATGAGCTTTCCCCTTTACTTTTTTTTTTTTAAAAAACAACATAGCTGCATTTTGCCACTTTCGTTGACTTCAGTGGAACCTAGGAGACATCAAACACAGCCTTTCTTTCACTATACGATAGCAGCCCTCCAAAACATGAATGGGTATCCCAGGGAAGAGAGTATCAAATTCTCCTCCATACTGCCTCAGGATAGGAAAAAGCACCAATGGATGGGCGTTTTACAGAGAAAGATCCAATCTCAAAATAGCAAGAAATTTCCAGATCCTGAGATATTTTTAAAAGAGTGGGACAACTTTCATCTTGCGGTCAGGGGTCTCCATGAATGAAGGCTTCAAGACAAGGTCTGGTGGCCTTTTGTTTGGAATGGACTGAAGATTCCTGAACTTCAGATCTGGGCTAGAAGACCTCCAAGATCCTTTCCAACCCAAAGAATAGAATAGAATAGAATAGAATAGAATAGAATAGAATAGAATAGAATAGAATAGAATAGAATAGAATAGAATAGAATAGAATAGAATAGAATAGAATAGAAGTAGAGTAATGATATGAAGAATAGAATAGAATAGAATAGAATAGAATAGAATAGAATAGAATAGAAGAATAGAATAGAATAGAATAGAATAGAATAGAATAGAATAGAATAGAATAGAATAGAATAGAATAGAATAGAAGTAATGATATGAAGAATAGGATAGAATAGAATAGAATAGAATAGAATAGAATAGAATAGAATAGAATAGAATAGAATAGAATAGAATAGAATAGAATAGAATAGAATAGAATAGAAGTAATGATATGAAGAATAGAATAGAATAGAATAGAATAGAATAGAATAGAAGTAGAGTAATGATATGAAGAATAGAATAGAATAGAATAGAATAGAATAGAATAGAATAGAATAGAATAGAATAGAATAGAATAGAATAGAATAGAATAGAATAGAATAGAAGTAATGATATGAAGAATAGAATAGAATAGAATAGAATAGAATAGAATAGAATAGAATAGAATAGAATAGAAGTAGAGTAATGATATGAAGAATAGAATAGAATGGAATAGAATAAAATAGAATAGAATAGACTAGAATAGAATAGAATAGAAGTAATGATATGAAGAATAGAATAGAATAGAATAGAATAGAATAGAATAGAATAGAATAGAATAGAATAGAATAGAATAGAATAGAATAGAATAGAATAGAATAGAAGTAATGATATGAAGAATAGAATAGAATAGAATAGAATAGAATAGAAGTAGAGTAATGATATGAAGAATAGAATAGAATAGAATAGAATAGAATAGAATAGAATAGAATAGAATAGAATAGAATAGAATAGAATAGAATAGAATAGAAGTAATGATATGAAGAATAGAATAGAATAGAATAGAATAGAATAGAATAGAATAGAATAGAATAGAATAGAATAGAATAGAAGTAGAGTAATGATATGAAGAATAGAATAGAATGGAATAGAATAAAATAGAATAGAATAGACTAGAATAGAATAGAATAGAAGTAATGATATGAAGAATAGACTAGACTAGACTAGACTAGACTAGAATAGAATAGAATAGAATAGAATAGAATAGAATAGAATAGAATAGAATAGAATAGAAGTAATGATATGAAGAATAGAATAGAATAGAATAGAATAGAATAGAATAGAAGTAGAGTAATGATATGAAGAATAGAATAGAATAGAATAGAATAGAATAGAATAGAATAGAATAGAATAGAATAGAATAGAATAGAATAGAATAGAATAGAATAGAATAGAATAGAATAGAATAGAAGTAATGATATGAAGAATAGAATAGAATAGAATAGAATAGAAGTAGAGTAATGATATGAAGAATAGAATAGAATAGAATAGAATAGAATAGAATAGAATAGAATAGAATAGAATAGAATAGAATAGAATAGAATAGAATAGAATAGAATAGAACAGAATAGAATAGAATAGAAGTAATGATATGAAGAATAGAATAGAATAGAATAGAATAGAATAGAATAGAATAGAATAGAATAGAATAGAATAGAATAGAATAGAATAGAATATGGGATGGGATGGGATGGGATGGGATGGGATGGGATGGGATGGGATGGGATGGGATGGGATGGGATGGGATGGGATGAGACGGGACAGAACGGAACGGAACAGAATAGAATAGAATAGAATAGAATAGAATAGAATAGAATGGAATGAAATAGAATAGAACAGAATAGAACAGAACAGAATCCTCGGAAGACATTTCGCTTCTCATCCAAGAAGCTTTTTCAGTTCTAACTCTGACGCTTCTTGGATAAGAAGCGCAAAGTCTTCAAGGAAAAAAAAAAGGAAGTCCAGTTGCCTTTTGAAAAAGCACCTTTGGGACAACCATGATCTGGATGAATGAGAATCTCCAGGGACACTGAACTGGGTGAAGGCTAATTTGCTATGATATGTAATTGTTTTACTCACTAACACAACTGAATCATTCCTGCATTGTCACTCCCAATAATTCTCCTATTGCACCACCCTCAGTTGATTGGCCCCACAATCGTTAGAACTCTTTCTCTGAGCTGTGACTCATTAGATCGGAAATAATTCCCTTATAATCTCTCTGCAATTTAGAGAATGCAAACAATAAAGACTTGCCTACAATGATAAGGTAATTATGACCATATATCATAATTAAACTAACTATAGTTGCCATAGAGGGAGAGGCTTTACATAGTGTTTTATTTGTGCCCAGTGATTTAAAGTGTTAAAGAGAATTCAGCAATATTTATTACACACAATCTTCTATTTAGAGAATTCATGCTCTTCCCTTAATTAAACTGTAAGCCTCTTGACAATTATCTATTCTTGCTAGAGGCTACTGCAGCGCTGAATTCCATTTCTGTCCCTTCTTTTTACTCACACCACATTTTATTCAGTTAAATAACAGGTAGATGAAGGAATCAGACAGAAGCCGACTGACAATCAAGAGAGGCAGAAAAGCTGCATGTATGAATGGTGCCACCCACGTTTCCTCCAAAATAAGACCCTAGCGTGATTTTTCAGGATGCTCGTAATATGAGCCCCACCCCCCAAAAAATAAGCCCCAGTTAAGATCGTCAGCCATATGGATGCATTTAGCACCTTACTTTCCCAAAAATAAGATCTAACCAGAAAAAAAAAACCCTAACACATCTTTTGGAGCAAAACTTAATATAAGACCCAGTCTTATTTGGGGGAAAACATGGTAGATCCATTGATTTCTTTGGAAAGGATTTCCCTATTGCATTCACACAAACAACACCCCAGCTCAAAAAAATAAAATAAAAAATAAAAATAGTGGAGCCAAGAGCTTGGAGCAAGTTTACTTCATAAGGATGAATTGTCATCCTCTTAGACAGAGGCCCAATAAGCCACATCAATTCTCATTCTGATCTATTATTTCAGCCTTGGGCATTTTGCCAGCAAACAACTGTTCCCATTTCTTAAGGATCTGTTCTACTCCATGCTCAATTTTGTTTGGAATGCCTACGTTCACTTCTGGGAAATTTGTTTCGGAGTTGTATCTCTCTTTTTTTTTACTTCTGGGAAATGCAAAGAAAATATTCCGTCTATTTTTATTTTTACTATTAAGTCACACTTCCCACTCTCCCACCTCAATGATCTTTGGGATTGTTTGGTAGATGTTCCTAATGTCTTCCTCCAAAGTTGTCAAACTTACACTTTTTAGAATCTTTCTGAGGATTTGTTGTTGTTATTTTTTCCCCCTTGCTGTTTTTAAGGTAATCCATTCCTGACTCTCTTGAATTTAATATCACCCTCATAAACCATCTTTTCCATAGATGGTCTTCTTTTTCCTAACCCACTTTCAACACCCTGATTCAGGAAATCTTAAGACTAGTAAAAATATCAACTGCTTTCACTCTTATAAAACATTATAAAACATATAAGGAACAGTTGCTGGAATTGGGTATGTCTAGTTTAATGAAGAGAAGGACCAGGGGTGACATGATAGCAGTCTTCCAATATCTCAGGGGCTGCCCCAAGGAAGAGGGAGTCAAGCTATTCTCCAAAGCGTCTGAAGGCAGGACAAGAAGCAACGGATGGAAACTAGTCAAGGAGAGAAGCAACCTAGAACTAAGGAGAAACTTCCTGACAGTGAGAACAATTAACCAGTGGAACAACCTGCCTCCAGAAGCGGTGAATGCTCCAACACTGGAAGTTTTTAAGAAGAGACTGGACAGCCATTTGCCTGAAATGGTATAGGGTTTCCTGGCTGAGCAGGGGGTTGGACTAGATGACCTCTAACCACTGACCTTCCAACCACTATTATTACTATTACTATTACTACTACTACTACTACTACTACTACTATTATATCATTTTGTTGCAAATATATGAGAGTTGGAAGGGACCTTAGAGGTCTTTTAGTGCAACTCTCAGACAGGAGACCCTATACCATTATGAACCAAGGGCTGTCCAATTTCTTCATAAAAACCTCCAATAATGGAGCACCCCCAACTTCTGAAGGCAAGCCGTTCCACCGATTAATTGTCCTCACTGTTAGGAAATTTCTCCTTAGTTCCACATTGGATCTCTCCTTGAATAACTTCCATCCACTGCTTCTTGTTCTTCCTTCTGGTGCTTTGGAGAACAGGTTGATCCCCTCTTCTTTGTGGTAGCCCAGTGGTGGGATTCAAATAGGTGAACAACCAGTTCTCCATGTGGATGCCGCTTCCGGAAGTCCATTCTGGGCCTGGGCAACAAAAAATTAGCTACCGGTTCTGCCAAAGTGGTGCGAACTGGCTGAATCCCACCACTGTGGTAGACCCTCAGATATTGGAGCACTGCTATCGTGTCACCCCTAGTCCTCCTTTTCATTAAACTAGAATCATTTCATTTGACCAGAATCATGTTCCATTTTCAAATAATTACCTACAAATGGATGCCGGGTGAGATCAACAACCTAAGAATGAAAAAAAAAAGTATTTGCAGACTGACCAAGAGTTTGATTTAAGGCAGCCCAACTTTCAATGTCTTGAATATGCAATGTAATCTTTTTATGTGCTCCACCGATTAATTTTTAAATATGAAACCCTATTTTGTAGGCAATTAATTTTAAACAGCAGCTATTAATTTAATTAATATATTGGTGTGGTTTTTTGTCATATCCCTGCCTTTTATAGACCATGTCTTCTGCCTGGGATACACACACACATGGATGCACGCATGTATATATTATTCATGTGTCACATGCACATATATTTTTAATATATCTTGGGGGGGGGTGGCTAAGACCTTCAGGAGTTGTAGATTTGCTGCACAGTCTTCACTTCTGGTCAATGCGCTATTTTAGGAATATATTCTTGCTGCCTCTTTCTTTTGTTAAAATGCTATCTGGCCTCTGACTCAAAGAAATATGAAATTAAACCACCCCAGCACAACTAACAGTAAGGCTCTGCTGGATTTTATAAAAAAAATGTCTGATAAAGAACTCAAGTATTAATTTATCAGCTAACTAATTTATCCGGGATCATTTTGTGCTTTGGGTCCTTTAAGAATCGCTATTGATATGAATTTACAAAATTCACTTTGTGGGACTTTTTTTTTTGTCCCCTCTGGTTTTACCTGATATAGTTTCTACAATGCATTTCTTTTATTAAAGATTTTCTGTTGTTCTTATATTGAAATTTCCCCCTTTGAGTCTAATTTATTAAAGCCCGTGTGTTTATTGATAGGAGTGTATAATTTCTTTCCTTCCTTCCTTCTTTCCTCCCTCCCTCCCCCCTGGCGCTTTATGTGCAAGATATCTTTGCAAATCAATAAAACTTTGCAGGAAAAAAAGCAACAACACCCACCCTTATAATCACCATAAAAACTGCACTGTCCTTTCAATGTTCAAATATTCGCTGGTAATGCAAACTGTGAGAAAGGAAATAGTTTTGAAAACCATCATATCTTTCAGAAAAAAGAAATAGCTATTTCTCTAATCTAATGGCTCTGGAATGCAAAACAGAGCAAAATGGTGGTGGGGTCGGGATAATTCACACACAAACATCCACATTCGGATTTTCCTTATCATCCGTGTATAAATAATATCAAACAATTTAGATGTACAGTTTAGATATATGTCCAAAGAACACAGAATAATAGAGTTTTGGAAAGAAGAACCTTGGAGGTCATCTAGTCCAGTCCCCTGCTCCAGCAGGAGAACCTATACCATTTCAGACAAGTGGCTGTCCAGTCTTTTCTTTAAAAAAAAAGATTTTATTAGATTTTATACGGTTAAGAATAACATTTTGGAAGGCAACGTGGTAATTGGGTTAAACAATAGGTCAGTAATGCAATCATTAGTGAGTATCTCAGGTTACACTATCAAATATACGCACACACAATATATGCACAGGTATAGTATAGGTGGTACCTTGCTCAATAGTAGTAACTGTGACAGGGATCTCGGAGTCCTAGTAGACAATCACGTCAATATGAGCCAGCCGTGTGCTGCAGCTGCCAAAAAAGCCAACACAATGCTAGGCTGCATTAACAGAGGGATAGAATCAAGATCAAGTGAAGTACTAATACCACTTTACAATGCTTTGGTAAGGCCACACCTGGAATACTGCATCCAGTTTTGGTCACCACGATGCAAAAAAGATGCCGAGACTCTAGAAAGTGTACAGAGAAGAGCAACAAAGATGATTAGGGGGACTGGAGGATAAAACATATAGGGAACGGTTGCTGGAATTGGGTATGTGTAGTTTAATGAAGAGATGGGTGAGGGGTGACATGATAGCAGTCTTCCAGTATCTCAGGGGCTGCCCCAAAGAAGAGGGAGTCAAGCTATTCTCCAAAGCACCTGAAAGCAGGACAAGAAGCAACGGATGGAAACTAGTCAAGGAGAGAAGCAACCTAGAACTAAGGAGACACTTCCTGACAGTTGGAACAATTAACCAGTGGAACAACCTGCCTCCAGAAGTGGTGAATGCTCCAACACTGGAAGTTTTTTAAGAAGAGACTGGACAGCCATTTGTCTGAAATGGTATAGGGTTTCCTGCCTTAGCAGGGGGTTGGACTAGATGACCTCCAAGGTCCCTTCCAACTTATTATTATTATTATTATTATTATTATTAGTAGTAGTAGTAGTAGTAGTAGTAGTAGTAGTAGTAGTAGTATTGGTATATTTCTTCTCAGTTTCCCTTGACATTTGCTATGTCATATTTATGCTAATAAATTTCTAATTATATCAAAATTCAGTAAAAAAATTGCATTATCACATTTATAAATACTTTTTTTCTTTTTGCTTATACATATCTTAATAGTTCTCGATAGACAATCGATGTCCTGTTACAAAATTTTACCAATTTTACTTTTTTATTACAGTATGCCAATTTAACCTTTAATATCCATAGTAGTTAACTTTCAGGTAACCCAAATTTCCTTTATCTCATTTCATTTAAAAAAAAATATAAGATCTAAAATACACCTATTAAAACTTAAATATGTTCTTATGCTATTCCATAAACATTTTCTACTTCCCATCCTAATAGATCACTGCCTTATAATAATACAGTAACTTTTACTAGTTCAGATCCATCATCTATAATATACACTGGGCTAATCAATAATTCAAACCTATTTCCTTATAGTTAATTTAAATTTCCCTTGTTAATCTAAACCTTCAAGATTCAACCAATTAATTCCCTGTTTTTTACCAGTCTGTTCTTGAAGACCACCAATGATGAAGCACCTACAACTTGCTTCATCAGCACCTACAACTAGAGCCTTGGTGGAGCAGTGGGCTAAGTAACACCAGCTGCTTGCAATTAGTGCAGGTTCGAGTCCCACCAGGCGCAAGGTTGACTCAGCCTTCCATCCTTCCCAGGTAGGTAAAATGAGGACCCAGATTGTTGGGGGCAATTAAGCTGACTTTGTAATAATGCCGCTTGGGGTGTGTGTCTGAAAGCCCTAATAAGCAGGCATATACATAGAATGAAGGCTACTGCTAAGCTTGTAAGCCGCCCTGAGTCTTCGGAGAAGGGCGGGATATAAATGGAATTAAAATAAAAATAAAAATAAATAAAACTTCTGAAGGCAGATTCTCTTTCATGGGTTAATTGTCCTCACTGTTAGGAAATTTCTCCTTAGTTCTAGGTTGCTTCTCTCCTTGGTTAGTTTCATGATTTGTACGTGCGTATGTCAAAACTGACATCAGTTGGATCTTTGTAATGCCCGTTGCATTACAAAAAAAAAAGGAGGAGGGGAGGCAGATCTTGCGTCATCACAATTTGTCCAATTTTGACACCTTCTGAGGACCCTTACGAACTTACAAATACATTTGGATGCACTCAAGAATTTCTAGTGTACTGCTCTGATGCCACCGAAGAAGCAAATGTCTACATTTATGCATGTCTACATTTCTTTCTGAATTGTTATGGGTTTCCTCGCCTCATATAACCAGATATCTTGTTGTTGTTGTTAGTTGCGAAGTCGTGTCCGACCCATCGCGACCCTATGGACAATGTTCCTCCAGGCTTTCCTGTCCTCTACCATCTTCTGGAGTCCATTTAAGCTCAGGACGCTGAGCTTGTTGATCAGAAGATCGGCAGTTTGGCGGGTCGAATCCCGAGTGCCGCGTAGCAGAGTGAGCGCCTGTTACTCGTCCCAGCTTCTGCCCACCTAGCAGTTCGAAAGCACGTAAAAACGCAAGTAGAAAAATAGGGACCACTACGGTGGGAAGGAAACAGCGTTCCGTGCGCCTTTGGCGTCTCGTCATGCCGGCCACATGACCACGGAGACGTCCTCGGACAAGCGCTGGCTCTTCGGCTTTGAAACGGAGATGAGCACCGGCCCCTAGAGTCGGAAACGACTAGCACGCATGTGCGGGGGAACCTTTACCTTTTTATCTACAGAAAGGCAAGTAAATATCAGGCCACACTGAGTTTCAGAAAGCTGTAATTAATAAATGAATTTTTACCCAGGGTTTCCATTTGTTTGGATCAAGGTTGATGTTTTCTTGATTGATCTGTTTTGGGGCAATGAGACAACATTTTGAGGTGACCTTTGATGCCAGGAATGCAGTAACTGCAAAATAAATGCACTGTGCCGATGCAAGTCTGCTATAATTTTCCTTAGGATGGAAATGCACAGGAAGAAAAAAAAATATAAAGAACCTGGAAGGAATTTTTAAGTAATCCTTTTATTATTATCAATTCCAAGAGAGAGAGAGAGACAGAAAAAGTCAGCGATGGTAGAATAAAATCCATAATGCATGTTCACATCCAAATAAAACAAAGGGAGAAAAATCCAAACAGGATAAATTAAATTTGCATTATATCGCTTCATTATGCAGAAACAAATTCAATTTTAAAAGCCCTAAAAACTCAGTCATAGATTATGCTATCCACACGGTGAACGTGAACATTCAATTTTATTGTTATTTATTATTATTATTATTATTATTCTTTTTATTATTTAAGGCTCCTGTCATCTTCCAGCAGAGTGCTCTAAAAACAGTAAGGAAGAGACAGGAATAAATCCAGCTCGAACATCATAACACTGGAATCTGAAAATGGCATAATAAAACTTCCTTAAAAATCATCTCAAATCCTTTAAATAAAGCTGGCGAACACTTAATAAAGCAAGCTTAAGATTTATGAATGGCCACTCTCCGCTTGCCTCTTTCTGTTAACTATATCCCAATCTATTGTCTGCGGGATTTATTTATTTACAGGACAGAATTGTACTCCAGGACCTCAAAATAAGTTCATTGCATTCCTTCCTAATTTCTTCTTCTTCTTCTTCTTTCCCCCAGCAACAACTCTATGAGGTAGATCATAAGACTTGAAAGAGAAAACAGAAGAAGAAGAAGAAGAAGAAGAAGAAGAAGAAGAAGAAGAAGAAGAAGAAGAAGAAGAAGAAGAAGAAGAAGAAGAAGAAGAAGAAGAAGAAGAAGAAGAAGAAGAAGAAGTAGTTGGAAGGGACCTTGGAGGTCATCTAGTCCAACCCCCTGCTCAGGCAGGAAACCTTATACCATTTCGGACAAATGGCTGTCCGGTCTCTTCTTAAAAACCTCCAGTGTTGGAGCATTCACCACCTCTGGAGGCAGGTTGTTCCACTGGTTAATTGTTCTAACTGTCAGGAAGTTTCTCCTTAGTTCTAGGTTGCTTCTCTCCTTGACTAGTTTCCATCCGTTGCTTCTTGAGAAAAACACATTTCATTAAGGGGTTCTTGGTGCTCTCCGAGCTTGGTTGTTGTTTTTTTTTTCTTGCAGACGTTTAATTGTCCACCGATGCTGCTGCCTAGTTTGATAATGAAACCTCTGCAAGAAGACAACCAATCTCAGGGACCATCAAGGACCCCTCCTTTCAACCCTGTGCCTCAAATATTCTCCTCTATTGGCAACACATTTTATTCTAATCAAGGCTTGTCATAATGTGGACTTATGATTCTTACTGAGTTGTCTATTGCTTCAGGCGCAATCCTTAAATCAACTCAAGAGTTCTCATGCAAGCCACAAATGACCAAGTTCAAATTATCCTATTCTGAAGATGTTGTGAGAAGATCTAACTCTGGAAAAGTCACTAATTGTCCTGTTTTAAGAATCAGGATCAAATGCTAACTTCTAGTTCAGAAGATAATAATAATAATAATAATAATAATAATAATAATAATAATAATAATAATAATAATAATAATAATAATAATAATAATAAGAAGAAGAAGAAGAAGAAGAAGAAGAAGAAGAAGAAGAAGAATGACAATGACAATGACAACAATAACAATAATAATAATAATAGTAATAGTAATAATAAAAAATTGGAAGGGACCTTGGAGGTCATCTAGTTCAACCCCCTGCTCAGTCAGGAAACCCTATATCATTTCAGACAAATGGCTGTCCAGTCTCTTCTTAAAAACCTCCAGTGATGGAGCATTCACGGCTTCTGGAGGCAGGTTGTTCCACTGGTTAATTGTTCTAACTGTCAGTAAGTTTGTCCTTAGTTCAAGGTTACTTCTCTCCTTGACTAGTTTCCATCCATTGCTTCTTTTCCTGCCTTCAGGGGCTTTGGAGAATAGCTTGACTCCCTCTTATTTATGGCAGCCCCTGATATACTGGAAGACTGCTATCATGTCACCCCTCACCCTTCTCTTCATTAAACTAGACATACCCTGTTCCATCAATGGTTCTTTATATGTTTTAGCCTCCAGTCCTCTAATCATCTTTGTTGTTCTTCTCTGCACTCTTTCTAGAGTCTCAACATCTTTTTTTACATCGTGGTGACCAAAACTGGATGCAATATTCCAAGTGTGGCCTTACCAAAGCATTCTAAAGTGGTATTAACACTTCACGTGATCTTGATTCTATCCCTCTATTAATGCAGCCTAGCACTGTATTGGTTTTTTTGGCAGCTGCAGCACTCAAGCCCACACAAAATAATCTAGTTAACTAATGGTCACCACTAAATTGGTGCTAGGTAAGAGTGAACAGAATTTAAGCGGGGTGGGGGGGGTGGACTTGGCTCACTTTTTTATTTTTATTTTTATTTAATTCCATTTATATCCCGCCCTTCTCCGAAGACTCAGGGCGGCTTACAAGCTTATCAGTAGCCTTCATTCTATGTATATGCCTGCTTATTAGGGCTTTCACACACCCCCAAGCGGCATTATTACAAAGTCAGCTTAATTGCCCCCAACAATCTGGGTCCTCATTTTACCTACCTCGGAAGGATGGAAGGCTGAGTCAACCTTGAGCCTGGTGGGATGCGAACCTCCAATAATTACAGGCAGCTGGTGTTACTTAAGGAGGCATTAGCCCACTGCTCCACTTGTGGCAACATAACGATTCCAGACTGATTCCTCTCTTGACTCTGCCTCCTAACTCTGTCTCTTCTTCTCCTACACTAATGATATGAAAGGTGAGAGGGAAGAGAAGACAATGACAAGCAGCAAAGTGGATGGACTCAGTTACAGTGGAGATGAGTGACCTGAAAGACCAGGTTAGAGATAGATCTGGACAAATCTGTCTAGGTGGTCAATAAGAGTTGACAGTGACTTGATGGCACCTAATTATTCAGGCAGGCAGGCAATCAATGCAGGATGTACTCAGCTGTGTGTCAGGCAATAACAGAAGACCAAGCTTCTGCATTTTTGCTTGGCTGTGCCAAAAAGCAAGAAACAGATATAGAGACTGCAGGCTTCTCCAACCCAAGAAAAAGAGCAAAAAGCAAAATGGAAATGCTTCAGAGTAATTGTCTTATAATAAGTCATTTTCCCCTATGCCAGTAAGGAAAAGGAAAGAGTGTGATTCAGAAATGACAGCATCTTACGTGGCTTTGGCTCTCTTGCTATGGCTAAAGAACTTGAACACGTTTCTTTGTTGAGCCGTCAAATCCAAATTGCATGTTTTTCAAGGCTTACCCTTTGCTTCACAAAATGGAAAGAAGAGCGGAGACAAAATACTTGCAGTTTCCCACCAAAACTACAATTGTCAGAATATGTTAACCTTATGTATATTATAATGTTATAATGTGCATTATATATAATACACAGGGACGCCGCTATAATACATTGCATTTCCAAAACAACTAAACTCAAAGACATCTTCATGCCATCACTGTGCTGAACATCTAATTCCCACAGCACTATAAGGACACATAACCAGGTAGTAGGGCTGTATATTATTAGTGTATTACTACTATCCTTCTCATCTTTCCTATTACTTCTCCCATTAGTATCTTATGATTATATTACTTTGTTGTCTGTGTGTACATTGAATATCTATGCACAGGAGACAAATTTCTAGTGTGGCCAATCATATTTGGTCAATAAAGAATATTCTACTGTGTTCTGTTCCATTCTGTTCCGTTGCATTGCGTTGCGTTGTGTTCCATTCCGTTCCATTCCATTCCGAGTAATGGAATAACAGAGTTGGAAGGGACCTTGGAGGTCTTCTAGTCCATCTCCCTGCTCAGGCAGGAAACCCTATCCCATTCCAGACAAATGGTTGTCCAGTCACTTTTTAAGAACCTCCAGTGTTGGAACACATACCCAGTGGAATGGAGGCAAACCATTCCATTGATTAATTATTCTGTCAGAAAATTTGTCTTTAGTTCTATATTTCTTCTCTCTTTGATCAGATTCCACCCGTTGCCTCTTCTCCTGCCTTCAGGTGCTTTGGAGAATAGGTTCACCCCCCACTTCCTTGTGGCAGCCCCTTAGATATTGGGACACTGCTTTAATGAATTTAATGAACCCTGTGTCGGGATATTAATGCCAGTATGTTTGCTCCAGTATTTCATGCCAAACGTTACATTATTTCATGGTGTAGTAACAACAGGGAGTTTTGTGTCCCAAATGGGCATATATAAAAAAATGAAATGTGTTATACCTATGATTCCAGCTTGATCAATAGGTATTGTGGAGTGGTGGCTGTCCGCCACTTAGGGGTTGAACGTCAGATAATGGGCAAAGACTGGGAGTGAGCACATGAATGAAGATATGCTTTTTTCTTCTGTGATTTTAGAATGGGTCAGAGTTGGTCATATTGGATAATACTTTTTTCCGGTATAATAATGTACCTGAGGTTCTAATACATCTCCTTGATTTGCAGCCGTTTACTCCAATGTATTTATAGAGTGCATAGGAAGAAAAGGGAGAAAAAATTATTGCATACCAGCAATAGCATTTCTACTTGCATTCAGAGGTCAGCCTAACTGCACACTTGTGACGATTCCCTTGGATGCTTCTCCAGATGCCTCTCTAGGTGCTAATTTGGAGGAGGATGGGCCAGCAGCCGAGGGCTACAAGCCAGGAATGGAGGGGCTGAACACAGGGAAGCAACCAGATGAACAGCCGGTTGAGCTAGAGATAGGAGAGAACAGCTGCAACTGAGAAGTGGGCATGAAGAGCTGCTTCCAGAACTGAAACAGGTAGAGCTGAGAGGAGGCAGGCATAACAAAGGTCAGCCAGGCTACTTGCAAGGAGGCAGCCTCACCCTTCTTGATGAGCTGCACCAGGAAGTGGTTATTTAGCTCAGCAAGGGGAGTGAAAAGAAGATGGGAACAACATTGTTCCCATGTCCTCGCTGTGTGTTTTTGCCTTGAATCTTGGATGGTGTCTTTTCCACTGTGGCCTAGCCCGTGGCTTGTGGACTTTCCTTTGCCCTGTGGATTTGCTTTTGCTCGGAGGACTTGCCTTTGTCTGTGGACTGGCCTTGTCACGTGGACTTGCCTTTGCCTTTGCCTTAGGGACTAGTGTTGGCTTCTTTTGAGTAGCCTATGGAATTCATTGGGGTGGAGCTGGTGCTGGCGCAGGGCATTGCTGGGGAACACTAATTCAGACTTGGAAGCCTTAATAAAAACTCCTAACACATGCGGTGTGTGTCTGTGAGTGTGAGCAGAACAGCACGACACTCTTGTCAATTGTATGGTGACAATGTTATTGATGGGTCATCCTTTGACATCACTGTGGTTTGTTAGCAATACTTCTGGCAATGTGATGCCTTCAATAAGTATTGTGATCATGATGATGATGATGATGATGATGATCATCATCATCATCATCATCAGCAGCAGCAGCAGCAGCACTTCAGGATAAATAAAAGTTACAAAACCAAATCTTGGAATTCCCATAAATAGGTACAAGGCGCTAATATTCCTTGTATGTCTAATCACACTTGGTCAAATAAAGTATTCTATTCTATTCTATTCTATTCTATTCTATTCTATTCTATTCTATTCTGTTCTGTTCTGTTCTGTTCTGTTCTGTTCTGTTCTGTTCTGTTCTGTTCTGTTCTAAAGAAGGCTGTGGAAGTCCCTACTCAGAAATGTCCCTTTCACATATCTTTTGTTTAAGACTAAAAAAAGAGGCATGCGTATTAAATTCCATAGGCATTGTTCGATGAAGAAGCACTTTGCATTTCTGCCAGATGGATTTTATCCCCTTGCTGTTGTTTGAAAAAAGGATTAATAAGCAAAATAAATAAATAAATAAATCTAACCACCTTGTTTATTTTGGGTAGCTCAGATTAGCCCAAGGCAAACAATAAAAGGCAAGTGCTCAGTGTGAATATCCCCTAATTCTTTTCATTTCCATGATGCTATTGTAATCCCATCTATTATTTCATTATACTGATTTCCAAGGCAGTGTAAAAAAAAATACCCATGTTTAGAAAGAGAACCAAGAAACTCTTTTTCTAAATTTTTCAAGTACCGCAATAGTAAGACCATCAGCATCTTCGCAGCTTCAGCTGCTCATCATGAGACAAATATATCTAAGTGGGTGAGATGGACAGTTTCTAAAATAAATTATAGAGATAGATGATAGATAGATAGATAGATAGATAGATAGATAGATAGATAGATAGATGATAGATAGATAAATAGATAGATAGATAGATAGATAGATAGATAGATAGATAGATGATAGATAGATAGATAGATAGATAGATGATAGATAGATAGATAGATAGATAGATAGATAGATGATAGATAGATAGATAGATAGATGATAGATAGATAGATAGATAGATAGATAATTAGATGCTAGATATAGATAGATAAGTAGATAGAGATTAGATAGATAAATAGATAGATAAGAGAGAGAAAGAAAGAAAGAAAGAAAGAAAGAAAGAAAGAAAGAAAGAAAGAAAGAAGGAAAGAAAGAAAGAAAGAAAGAAAGAAAGAAAGAAAGAAAGAAAGAAAGAAAGAAAGAAAGAAAGAAAGAAAGAAAGAAAGAAAGAAAGAAAGAAAGAAAGACAGGTGTGACATATAACAAGTCCCTGTGGATTTTATTCTGTTTTGCCATTGCATGGTACTCATTTCAAGTATCTTTGAGCCAGCTCTGTCCAAGGACTTTTCTCAGGTCATGTGGCCAGCATGATGTCACAGAATGCCGTTACCTCCACACAGAGTGGTACCTATTTATCTACCCACATTGGCATGCTTTCAAACTGCTAGGTTGGCAGGAGCTGGGACAAGAAACGGGAGCTCACACTGTTGCACGGTGCTCAGGTTGTGAACCCAGGCTGCTGGCTTTCCAGATGACAAGCCCAGTGTGTCTTAACTACTGAGCTGCTGTGCCACCCTATGTGTGTGATATAATAGTTTAGATTTATAATTTTCTGTGGTTGGAGTTGTTTACAGGGGAATCAAGCAAACTGAAAAGAAGGGCGGGGAAAGGGAGCAGGATCACAAATCTGTGATTGTCAACTTGGCTTTTTGACTCACTACCTGTGGACATTTGTTTATTTATTTATAAAATTTATAGGCCACTCATCTTACATCCAGGTAACTCTTACATCCTTGCATGTTGCTGTGTAAAATGCCCATTATACTCCCCATATATATGCAGGCAAAATTTTATTGTTTTCTATATTTTTATCTTATTTGGCACAAAGACTGGTATTTGTTGACTTTTTGGAGTCCGTATCTGCTAACCTTAGCTTACCTGGGTCATGAACAGGATTACTGTGTCCCAAGCAGTGGCTCAGTGGGTTAGGACGCTGACCTTGTCGATCAGAAGGCCGGCAGTTTGGTGGGTCGAATCCCGAGTGCCACGTAACAGAGTGAGTGCCTGTTACTCATCCCAGCTTCTGCCAGCCTAGCAGTTCGAAAGCACATAAAAATGCAAGTAGAAAAATAGGGACCACTACGGTGGGAAGGTAACAGCGTTCCGTGCCCCTTTGGCATCTAGTCATGCCGGCCACATGACCACGGAGACGTCCTCGGACAAGCGCTGGCTCTTCGGCTTTGAAACGGAGATGAGCACTGTCCCCTAGAGTCGGAAACGACTAGCACGCATGTGCGGGAAAACCTTTACCTTTACCTTTACCAAGAACATATAAAAAACATGGACTGGGATCATTTTATCCCAGAAGAGCCTGAGTTTTGTTTAGGGCTATGTTGTTCTACCTCTTCAGTCATCCCCAAAAAGTGATTGGACTTGATCGTAGAACCATAGGGCTGGAAGGATCCCTTGAGGTCTACTAGTCCAATCTCCTGCCCAAGCACCCTGGAAAAGGTTCTTCATATCTTCACACAACAATAAAGACTGGAGAAGACTGGGAATGTCATCTCCATTGGTACAACTTTTATTTCTCCTTTAATTTCTCCATAAGAGTTGCGCTCGGTCCAACATAGATAAAACGACCCAAAGAATTACTGTCGTTTTGTGAACGACAAAGAAGAAAAGAATGGCAGTGATTGGAATCCTGAAGCCCATTTATAGTTTCCATTACTAGCAAAGAATTCTACACACTAATTAGACAAGACAAGCCACATATCAGAAGGACACGTGCTTTTTTTGGAGTAGCATATTGTTCCATGACTCCATAACTAACTCTGTTTGAAATCTCTGGTTATTTCAAGCCAGCTTGCTTGGCTTCTCTTGGCTTTCCCGTTAGAAAAACGGTAGATACTGTATTTTCCATTCTTCTTCAAATACCTCTAAGCCCCATCAAGACACAGGAGACATCAAGGACATCTATGCTTTCCAATGGTCCTCATCAGAAAAAAACACACCACATCGATTGCTGGATTAAAAGTTCTTCTGAGTAGAGCATGCTTTCCAGGTAGGCTTTGGGGGGGGGGGGGAAACACACGCCTTTCCCAATTACTAAGTTCAGGAACTGTAGTCTTGTTACAATCAAACGCGATACCTGCAGAACAGGCACAATAAAGACCGTTTTAGCTACGATTTTGCAGCTAGCAATTGCTTAATCTACCCTGTGCAGCTTGAATCTCCATTTAAACCCTTGCAGTTCTGTTAAATGCCATGGAAAGAAATGAGTCATCTGGCTTGATTTGAATATCCCACAATTAGCGACACTTTAACATTATGGGGTTGGGAGGAATGTCTATCTGGTTTCTCCATATTGAGCCTTATTTGATTCATCTTGATAGTTGACCCTACTGAAGAGCTGCCACAAAGAAGAGGGGGGGTCAGCCTATTATCCAAAGGACCAGAGGGCAGAACAAGAAACAACAAATGGAAACTAACCAAGGAGAGAAGCAACCTAGAACTAAGGAGAAACTTCTTGACAGTTAGAACAACTAACCAGTGGAACAACCTGCCTCCAGAAGTTGTGAATTAGCTCTAACACTGGAAGTTTTTAAGAAGAGACTGGACAGCCATTTGTCTGAAATGGTATAGGGTTTCCTGCCTGAGCAGGGGGTTGGACTAGATGGCCTCCAGCGTCCCTTTCAATTCCGTTATGCACTGCTTCCCTTGTACTCCTGCCCTTAACTAAGTAGTGTTGAGATTTAACCCCTCCTTGATTTGTGTAGCTCCTCTTGATGGGGTCAAGGAAGAATCATAGTATTCTGAACACAATGACATACAAATTCAAGTGCTCTATTATTACTGTATATTGATCGTTTTCATTCACTTTTCTAACGATGGAATTTATCTTTCTCCTATGCAATGTGCACTGATATTTGCATTGAACTATTCACAAATCAAATATTTTTCCCCCCTGGTCCATCATAGCAAGTTTCTATCCCACATGGATAAATGTAAAATCAGAATTTGTTTGTTGACTGAGCTCAGTTTAAGGAAGAGTTTGCTGTATCATGCAAGGACTGCCAGTCAGATAAATTTTCTTTTCTTATTTATTTTTTTTCCTAATCCTAAATGCATTTATGGAATATTGTTAAATTTATTTATGGAATTCAGGAGCAGTCAAACATCAATTTAGGTCAGGTTGCAATGAGACTAAAACAGGTCATATATATCTGCCCTACCAACTATATAACACAAGATTTTATTTTTTTCCTGATTTGTATTCCTTGGGAACACAGTGGATCTGGTTGTTTGCTTTGTGTGTCTTAAAATGAATGATTGCATAATTGTATAATGGTATGATTTTATAATTTGAAGCACCTTCAAATTATAGACATATAGCATTCAACACTGCACAAGTAAAAATGTTTAACAGCGTTTCTCAACCTTGGCTATTTTAAGATGGGTAGACTTCAACTCCCAGAATTCTCCAGCCTGTAAAACTGCCTGGGGGAATTCTGGGAGTTGAAGTTCACCCATCTTAAAGTGACCAAGATTGAAAAACAGTATAATATTAAACAGACCATAGAAATATAGTTTCAACTGTAAAAATAATTCAGGGTTAAAACTATATGGTATTTGTCCAGTAGAATAGAATAGAATAGAATAGAATAGAATAGAATAGAATAGAATAGAATAGAATAGAATAGAATAGAATAGGAAAGGAATAGAATAGAATAGAATAGAATAGAATAGAATAGAATAGAATAGAATAGAATAGAATAGAATAGAATAGAATAGAATAGAATAGAATAGAATAGAATAGAATAGAATAGAATAGAATAGAATAGAAAGGCACCTTGGAGGTCTTCTAGTCCATCCCCCTATTGGGGGCTGTATTGGGCCACATTGACAGAGTTCTCTCTCATCAGCACAAGGTCCGTACATGTTGAAGGACATTCCAAAGACTTTTCTGAGGTCATATGACAATCATGATGTCACAGAATGCTGTTACCTCCCCACCAAAGTGGTACCTATTTGTCTACTCGCTTTGGCATCCTTTCAAGTTAGCAGGAGCTGGGACAAGAAACAGGAACTCACACTTTTGTACGGTGCTCAGGTTGCAAAACCAGGCTGTTGGCTTTCCAGATGACAAGCCCAGTGTGTCTTAACTGCTGAGCCACCACACCACCCATGTGTGTTATACAACAGTTTAGATTTATAATTTTCCATGGTTGTGGTTGTTTACAGGGGAACCAAGAGAACTCAAAAGCATGTGGGGGGAAAAAAGGGGGGGAGAGCAGGATCACAAACATGCAATTGTCAAGTTGATATTTTTGACTCGGTACCTGTGGACATTTGTTTATTTATTTATAAAATTTATGGGCCGTCCATCTTACATCCAGGTAACTCTTACATCCTTGCACATTGCTGTGTAAAATGTCCATTGATGAGTGCAAACTATTGAAGCCTCTCCTATTCTACTCCCCCTCCTATAAAACTGACCGTAGAAATTTAGATTCAACTGTAAAAATAATTCAGGATTAAAACTAAATGACATTTGCACAGTATTGGGCCAGATTGACAGTTTTCTCTTATCAGAATGAGGTCTTCCTCCATATATGTTGGAGGACGTTGCATGCATCGTAGCATGTGTGTGCTAGTTTGTTCTGCTCCACATTCACACAGAATATCTTCTATAGTTCTCCGCACATGCGTGCTAGTCATTTCTGACTCTAGGGGCCGGTGCTCATCTCCGTTTCAAAGCCGAAGAGCCAGCGCTTGTCCGAGGACGTCTCCGTGGTCTTGTGGCCGGCATGACTAGATGCCAAAGGCACACGGAACACTGTTACCTTCCCACCGTAGTGGTCCCTATTTTTCTACTTGCATTTTTTACATGCTTTTGAACTGCTAGGTTGGCAGAAGCTGGGACGAGTACCAGGCGCTCACTCTGCTACGCGGCCCTTGGGATTCGACCCGCCAAACTGCCGACCTTCTGATCGACAAGCTCAGCGTCCTAACCCACTGAGCCACCGCATCACTATCTTGTATAGTGATAGCCAAATCTGGCCCTAGGTTCTGCCCCGGTTTACCTTCCCAATAAACAACCGAGTTTATTAGAGTACCCTGATAAATCACTTTATTAGGGTACAAAGGAGACACCTTTGAGCCCCACACTGCATTCCTTTTTATAGTTAACACAACAAAGAAAAGTGAAATGGGAAAATTGGTTGGACAAATTAAAAGTAACCCCTCCTTGCACAGTAAATCAAACCCAAAATTTGTTTGAATTTAGGTAGCCAGATCTTGGTTGACACTGACAAACATTTCTTATCTCATCCTTCTGTAAATTATCTTTCCAGTCTAGGCATGTTAAAAAGCTCTCTAATCAATCCATACAACCGTAGGATAAAAGTTTTCCTACATTCCAATCTGTAACGACCCAACATTATTTTAAAAAAGAGAAAATACATCAAATTGAAACGCAAAATGACTGTGTTAGTTAACAAATTATGAAACCCGTGTCATGTGCCCCTCAAAAGAGAAGCCATTTTATCTCGCTTTCCCTCAGTATTAGAGGCAGTTTTGAGAAAGTGGTAAATTCCACACTAGTCAGATTTGCCACACAAGCTTTGGCAATCCTGATCTTTACCTCAGCTTAGCAGCATGAAAATGTGGAAAGCCTACAGTATGTGGTTAAGGCCGATTTGTGTGTTCCTTTGAGGTGGTCCCCACATATTAATGCTCTTTGTAGACTAAATATGGAGCTCATCAGATTTAAACTGATCAGTCTTTGTCACAAGAGATCCCTTTTTTTCCTTCATTTTAGATCCTTTCAGAATCTCCTTCTGCAATTCGAAAACTCCCTTGGCTTGTCCAAAGAGTTTTCCTTGCTTGTGTGTGTGTGTGTGTGTGTGTGTGTGTGTGTGTGTAGTGATTTATGAAGATATTTGGATTCACTGCTTTATTTTGATAAGAGAAGAGCTGGAAAAAAATTATCAAGCAGGGTTCAAAATCACGTAGTACCTTGAGCATAAATAGTATCATGTAAGGTATTTAGGCAACTGATGATCACGGTGATGACGATGATGACGATGATGATAAAAGAATGTGTTACATGACAGGATTATTATGAATTATTTATTTGAGGAGATGGAATGGCCAGGGTTATTCCAAAATAAGAGGCTGAGAGGATTGGAAGAAAAAGGAGAAGAAGGAAAGGCTGGCTGGTTGGGGGGAAGAAAATGAGTTAAAATCTGTGTCAAAGTCACACAACAAATATTCAGCTGTGCTCGAGACAACTAGTTCTCCCATTGACTTTATCTCTAACTTGGAAAAAGAAGTAGAGAAATAGCTTTTAAAAAGAAA
>NW_028148317.1:0-18241 GCF_947247035.1 Vipera ursinii | reverse complement strand
GGACAATGAAACATCTGCAACAAAACCATCAATTTTGGAGAACACCAAGGAGCCCACAGTCCTCCTCCTCCTCCTAATCCTCCTCCTCCTCCCTCTTCTCCCCTTGGCTTCTCCTCCACCTAGTCCTCCTCCTGCTCCTCTTCTCCACCTTACTTCCTTCTAACGCTCATGTTGTTACCTAGTTTGGTAATGCAACGTCTGCAAGAAAGCAAAGTCAGAGAGCACCAAGGACCTCACAGTCCGCCTCCTCCTCCTCCTCCTTTATTCTTCTTCCATTCTCCTCCTTCTCTTCCTCCTCCTCCTCCTCTCCACAAACTCAACCGTCTTCTAGCAGTCATGATGTTACCTAGTTGGGCCATGAAACGTCTGCAAGGAAACCAGCAAGCTCAGAGGGCACCAAGGAGCCCACAGTCCTCCTCCTCCTCCTCCTCCTCCTCCTCTTTGTAACTGCCATTCCCATCTAGCACTGATGATGTTACCTAGTTGGGTAATGAAATGTCTACAAGAAAACAAGGAAGCTTGGAGAGCATCAAGGAGACCCCTTTGTTCCATTCTGTCTGAGTCCATCATCCAACCATCCATCAACCAACTATCTACTTATCAACCTAAATCAACCCACTGCAGGATGATCCCTTCTTGGTTGAAGATGAAGATGGACTCCATCATAGTTCAGTGCAAGTTTGTAGATTTATGGGTTTTTGACTCCCCGGTGCTCAGACTGGGTGAGGATGACTAGCTGAAGTTAAGGGAGATCTAGAACCTTGGTCTCCCATCCCTTAGCTCACCATCTTAAGCACCATACTTAAGCACGCACTTCCTTCTAGCACGGATGATGTTACCCAGTTGGGTAATGGGTAATTCAAGAAAACACCCAAGCTCAGAGAACAAGAAGGATCCCACATTTCAATCCTGAGATTCCCCAAAATATACTCTCCTATTAGGACCATATTAGACCGGTCTCTTCTATTCTGCAGACTCTTTGGACCAAGTCTGCCTCTGATGGCATTTTGGAATAACCCCTTTCTTCACTACTCAACGATGCAAGCTTTGTGCAGCCATCTCGAGACTCCAGCCCTCTTGGAAGGAGACCTACTATCTCCTCTTGATTTCCCTTCTCTCTCTCTCTCTCTCTCTCTCTCTCTCTTTCTCTCTCCATAGAAAACGGCAGCACATCTGTGCACATTTGTTTGTTTTTAACTCCGAGGGGGAAAATAAAGATAATAATAATGATAATAAAAATCGGGAGCTTCGGCAATTAAGCGAGTAGGAGGAAAGTTGGTTTCCCACTTTATAATTATTACTTGGATTTTTTTTCCCCCTTCCTCCCCTCGTCCCTTCAGAACATCTTTTCCCGATTAAGTCCAATTAGGAAGCAGATGGCAATAGAATGTTGTCAAACATTTCGGACAGGCAGCGAATTACGGGCTTAATTATGGAAATAATTAAAATTTATATTTACACCTGATCATCCAAACAAGGGTGAAAGCACCAATTTCAGGGTTGGTTATGATCCTTGGCGGGGCGTCAACCCAGGACAGCTTCTCTGCATGTGTCTAACTTTCAAATGAAGCATCTCCAGCAGAGAGCACTAAAACGGCAACACAGAAGAAAAATCAGGGAATTGCAACTTACTCCCCTGAAGTTGAATTCCAGCCAGAAATTCATTTCAAATCTGCTTTCCAGCTCAACATGAGAACTGAAAAAGCTGAGGGGAAATTATACTGATTTCCAATTTCCATTCTAATCATTGCCCATCATCAAGCTTGAAGACTTTCTGTTGGCTGGAACCAGGATATTCTCTCCCCCCCCCCGCCTCTTTTTATCACGAAGGCTGTAGAAAAACAAAACTAAGGCGGATAGGATAGACAGGACTTAGAAAGATTCTAGGAAGGGAACGTCAAAACAAAGAAAAAATGCCTCTTTATTAAAGGTAGTGGACACTCCAGATCTCAGCTACTTTCCTGGACCTCAAAAATGCTCCGTTACTAAATGTGGTGCACCCCAGATCTCACCTACTTTCCTGGACCTCAAAAATGCCTCTTTATTAAAGATGGTTGATACCCCAGATCTTAGCTACTTTTCTGGACCTCAACAATCCTCTTTATTAAAGGTGGTCGATATCCCAGATCTCAGCTACTTTCCTGGACCTCAAAAATACCTCTTTATTAAAGGTGGTGGACACCCCAGATCTCAGCTACTTTCCTGGACCTCAAAAATACTTCTTTATTAAAGGGGGTGGATACCCCAGATCTCACCTATTTCCCTGAATCTCAAAAATGCTTCTTTATTAAAGGTGATGGACACCCCAGATCTCACCTATTTCCCTGAACCTCAAAAATGCCTCTTTATTAAAGGTGGTGGATACCCCAGATCTCATCTACTTTCCTGGACCTGGAGCACCAACATTCCATTCTCTGGTCAATTGCTTTGAAAGCTTGCTTCAGTTTGGCCCACTATCTATAGCAGGGGTCTTCAAACTCGGCCCTTTTATGACTCATGGACTTCAACTCCCAGAATTCCTCAGCCAGGCATGCTGGCTGAGGAATTCTGGGAGTTGAAGTTCACGAGTCATAAAAGGGCCGAGTTTGAAGACCTCTGATCTATAGCCTTGGGTGAGAACTTGAAGAACTTCCCTGTTGGAAACTGCCAACTGGGCTGTAAGGAAGTGTGACCTCCCCCAAGATCCACAAACCTTGGTCATTCCCAGGGGGAAGGCAAGCAGTCTGGGAAGATTCTTGTAACTTAGGCAGAGAGCAATAAAGTTGCCGATTTTAACTCTTTACGACTGGCTTTGATTTGCTTGTTCCTGACAGCCCTCCAAGAAGAGAAATTGGCGCAGGGAATCTGCATTTGGCAGCTCCAAATCCCAAACACCAAGGAAGGGAAGAGAGGAAAACAAACAGCAGCGATCGAAACTACAATGTAACCCTAACATTAAAAAAAGAAAGAACAGAACACTGAAAATTACGATAGATAGCGAGGTAACAAATAGAGTTGTTGTTTTTCTCTTTCTCTTTGGCTAATCTGCAGGCTTCTTCTTTGTCACGGTCTGCCATCCCTCCGTCTCTGCAAAAGGGCACAGCTTCTCCGTGGCAGCTCAGTGTGTTGATTGGTCCAAATTGGGCATAATCACACTCTTACTTTAAATACAGAAGTCATGTTGCTCTCCCAGGTGAGTTTTATGCTTTAAGTGCTTCCCAACCTAGCAATTTATCAGAGTGTTTCTCATCTGTGTCTTCTCTATTTAATACTGTATGTTAGTGACCACTTTGGAAGGGTTTCTCTCCTTTGTTGTGTATGTGTGTGTGTGTAAGGATTATTAACTCCATAAGCAAAGATGATTGCCTGGTCTCAGGAAAACTAAAAGACTACATTTTCTTGCGTGTAAAGATTCTGGGATTAAAGGACGGTGCCGCGTAGCAGAGTTGAGCGCTTGTTACTCGTCCCAGCTTCTGCCAACCTAGCAGTTCAAAAGCACGTAAAAATGCAAGTAGAAAAATAGGGACCACTCCGGTGGGAAGGTAACAGCGTTCCGTGCGCCTTTGGCGTCTAGTCATGCCGGCCACATGACCACGGAGACGTCCTCGGACAAGCGCTGGCTCTTCGGCTTTGTAAAGGAGATGAGCACCGGCCCCTAGAGTCGGAAACGACTAGCACGCATGTGCGGGTGAACCTTTACCTTTTTAAATGAAGCTACCGACCTCCTCAGTCCCTCCAAAACTAAGACCTTCATCAACCGCCAATCAAAACCCACGGAGAACTGTCCAGGGTCCTGATTTCTACTTTGACCTGACTTTATGAGTTTGGACTCTCAAATGTGTTCTGGGCCCCATAATCTTCTTCTCTGCTTAGTTCTAACTAAATGAGATTCAGCCTGAAACTGACTTGGCATTTGATTGGAAACAGTCGAGGTGGAATCTAGTGTGCGGCAAAAATGGGATTAACTCCCCCAAATTCTCACAGCTGCAATGTGGCTTATTACGGCAACATGTACATCTGTATTTAAAGCCTGCCTGGGATTTTGGGCCCCTGGCAGAAGTCTGGTGCAGCCGTTAATCCGCACAAGAGAATATTTCTTTAGCAACAAGCTTGCAAATACTTTGTGATGAATGTGTACAAATAATAATGATATACTAGTATAAAGAACAGCTATAATAGACCTGCTTCCTGTCTTGGTAAGCACTTCTTTTAACCACAGCAACAAAAATTCACCACTGTCAAAAGCTCTTTTTATTAGGCATAAATTGGACCAACATTTTGTTAATTAATTAGAAGTGCCATACAATCCAGCACATGATTATCAACCTACAAGCTGCTCTGGGCTAAATTGTGGGGTTTTTTTTCTTTACACAAATATTCAAAACTAGAGGCTGAACTCTGCTTTAGTTACAAGATAAGGAGGAGGAGGAGGAGGAGGAGGAGGAGGAGGAGGAGGAGGAGGAGGAGGAGGAGGAGGAGATAAGATATCTTACTAACTTGGGCAATTATTTAAGGAAATGAAATTGTAAAGAAATGAATAAATCCTATCTTCATTAAAGACGAGGTTCTCCCACAGCTTTTAGACTCCATACTTCCCACTCAATCCTAAAGGAAGACAACAGGAAGTAAGGCTTCCCCCCCCCTTCCAATAATGTAAAGTAATTTCTTACTTTCCAAAAATTATGGAGATTTTCAGTCACCCAGGTCATGGTTGTCCCAAAGATGCTTTTTCAAAAGGCAACTGGTCTTTGTTTTTCCTTGAAGATGTTTCGCTTCTCATCCAAGAAGCTGAAGAACTAAAGAAGCAAAATCCAGTTGCCTTTTTGGAAAAAAAACAAACACCTTTGGAACTATTAAATCTCTCCTTCCTTTGAGAAATTTGAAGAGATCTTTGCCTGCTGAACTGTGGATGAATTCTAACTAGGGCTTCTAGTTAGAACTTTGTCTCTTTCCTGAGGTCTCCTTCAAAGAGAAGAGACACAGAGCAAATATGTCTTCTGTTCTTCTGCACTCAACACTGTTGAGTGGTTAGCTCCTCCCCCTGGATTCCCATTTTACCCATGGCTCCACCTATTTTTTGCCACCTATCGATTCCAGATGGTGGATTCTAGAATTCTGCATAATAATAATAATAATAATAATAATAATAATAATAATAATAATAATAATGATGATGATGATGATGATGATGATGATGGAGGAGGAGGAGGAGGAGGAGGAGGAGGAGGAGGAGGAGCAGGAGGAGGAAGGGACCTTGGAGGTCATCTAGTCCAACCCCCTGCTCAGGCAGGAAACCCTATACCATTTCAGACAAATGGCTGGCCGGTCTCTTCTTAAAAACGTCCAGTGTTGGAGCATTAACCGCTTCTGACTGCACAATTTTGAAGTCCACCCCTGAGGATGTTTGAACTGGTGGCCGGTGCCTTGCCTGAAAACCAGACAAGAATCTGAACAGGCCCAATTAAACCACCCGGGCCTCGTTCCTAAATAAAATTTAAAATCTCCTAATGAAGGTAATAAATAAAATTATAGCCTGATGATACACTATTTGATACCTCATTGAATTTTCGCTCCTTGGATTATGAATGGCTTAGCCATGCTAAGCAGTCAATATACATATTATCAAAGGGTGCTAAAATATGTATTTATGAAAATGAAATCCACACACCCAGCTAAGACAGAGTGGAAATAAGAGGAGGAGGGGGACACAGTGAAGCGTCTGGCAAAAGCCATTAAATCAAACACAAAAATAGGGGTGGGGGGGAAAAGTCTCCCTCTATAAATCCATAATCTTAAATAAGTCATAAGACAGCACTTTAGGAATGAATTATCGCTGGCCTTTTGTCTAACCGGCTTCTTCGTTTCAAATTCTTGTTTGTTTTCCCCAAAGAACAGATTTATGCACATAAACATCATGCAGGCCCAATGCGATCGGCATTTTTATGACGAAGGTTGCTCTCGACGGAACCCAAAAAAAGGTAGGGCTGATTTACCTTTAGTGGTGGTGTGGTGGAATGTACTCTGGATTCCAAGAAGGGAAGGGCTGCATTCCAGTGGACTAGGAGACAGCGAAGTTTAGATAGCTTGGTTGGGAGGAAGAGAGCCAAGGCACTTCCTTCCTTCATCTTGATGCCAGTAACTGGCTTCTGCCAAACTGCTTGAGTTTGGCAAGATTTCTGTCTACTGTGCAGAGGAACCTCAACGTGTCTCTCTTGGTTTTCAGAACCTCATAACTGGTAGAGTTGAGTTGTCCCATCTGATGACAGCAAGTGTCCCCAGGTGAGGAACAATAAAGGAAACTGCGCAGAAGAACCTCAACGTGTCTCTCTTGGTTTTCAGAACCTCATAACTGGTAGAGTTGTCCCATCTGATGACAGCAAGTGTCCCCAGGTGAGGAACAATAAAGGAAACTGCGCAGAAGAACCTCAACGTATTTTTTATCTTGATTTTGGGAGCGTGATAATTAGCAGGGTTGCCCAACTGATCACAGCGCATTCCATAGTTAAACCATGACTCCTAAAAGTCCCACCGTTCAACTGATCCAAGTCATTCAACCTCACCATTTGATCTTTCTCTCTCTCTCACACACACACTCTTTCTTTCTCTTTCTTTCTTTTCTTTCTTTCTTTCTTTCTTTTTTTCTTTCTTTCTTTCTTTCTTTCTTTCTTTCTTTCTTTCTTTCTTTCTTTCTTTCTTTCTCTTTCTTTCTTTCTTTCTTTCCTTTCTTTCTTTCTTTCTCTTTCTTTTTCTTTCTTTCTTTCTTCTTTTTCTTTTTTCTTTCCTTCCTTCCTTCCTTCCTTCCTTCCTTCCTTCCTTCCTTCCTTCCTTCCTTCCTTCCTTTTTCTTTCTTTCTGCCTCCCCTGGTGAGTTTCATCTTAGACTGTAATGATAGCGTAAAACTGGAGTACAGATCTTACATGCAACTTTATTATGGCTACAATACGATCGTTTTCCCTCTGCTCATTTCCACTCCCAGCACGGAGCTGGGCCTTGGTAAATCTAATATCGACGGAATTTTTAGCCCCATCTGCAGCAGGGATGGTAAAAAAAAACAAAAACAAAACAAAACACGAGCTCGGGGAAAGTTCTATCGATGGTTTTAAAGGGGGAATATCCAACATCACATTATTGTAAATTTAAATATCATTTTCAATATGTTTGGAGAGTGGATGATATAATTTTCTCCTCCCCACCCTTTCTGTTCCTGCAGCAAAAGACATTAGATAAATGTTGATATTTGCCCCAAATATTTCAACTCTTTAAAAGAGAGAGAAAACAAATATAGCATCTGAGCGCTCTTTTGAAAAACCAAACAAATTCCCTGATATTTCAAAACAAATTAGTTTACTGCGGGGCCTCTGATAATTAATAGGGCCATGCCAATTTGCTCCAATCTGATCGGAACAATGGATTCCGTTTGGATCATCTGTTCAACCCCATTTATTTACGGACCACAATGGCACAATGGCACAGCGGAAATTGAAATCACTTGATTCAATACACAAAAATGGTTGAATCCAATTGCTTTGTTTCCAGCATCTCTCTCTGCCTGTCTGGTATGGAAAATCAATTTTAAGATTGACTTTTGAAATCTTCGCAATCTCTAGATCAAAGCTTTGCCTAGCCACACGCTCGTTGTGGATGTACTTTCTATGGCATTTTAATTTTTAAAGGCTTGATTGGGATCCTAGATGTATTCAGCCCCCTTTGTGGGGTTTACTGATGTTGCAATTTTAACAGCCATGTTCTGCGTGGATTCTTCTCGAAGCTGCAAATAACGGTGGTTAGGCTGTTCGCCCTTGGCGTTAACCCTGTCTTAACCCAGTTAAATGAATCACATATCCCCTTAGGGAGCCAAAGATTTTAGAAACAAACCACTGGCCTAAAAATTGGCACTGTCAAGAGAACTTCATTATCCAAACTAGGTAACACCATCAGTGCTAGCATGATCAGTCTGAGGACTGTTGATGTTCCCTTGTTGGGTAATGAAATGTCTGCAAGAAAACTGCCAAGCTCAGAGAGCACCAAGGACCCCACAGTCCACCTCCTCCTCCTCCCAATCCCCACTCTTTTTTCATTGCCATTTGTAACTTCAAACAGTCACTAAACGAGCTGTTTTAAGTCAAGGACTACCTGTACTAAATTAGCACTCTATTAACTTGAATTCTTCACACACACACATACACACACACACACACACACACGCACACACATATAACCTTCAATTCTATATATGAATATGACTGAGAATTAATTTTCTCCCTTTTTTGCACAGAATAGGTTTTGCTTTAGATTATAAATACCTCAGCAGCTTTGTAGCCCAAGATGCTATTTCTCTTCTGCCATCTCTCTCTCTCTCTCTTTTTCCTTTTATTTCGCTTTTTTTTTCTAAGCTTCCACTTAGAGGCACGGTGCACTGCTTAAAACCCATCTTCTTATCTGATTTGGAGTTTAGTGTCTGAAAGTCCACGAGCTGCTTTATCTAAAGATCCGGGTGCGTATAATGGAGTACTTAAAATTCAACAGCTGTGTAAAAAAGAAAGAAAGAAAGAAAGAAACCAGGTAGAGTTTCTCCAAAGATCCTTTTAAAGGGAAGCCAGACAGACGAAGGAAAACTGAGCTGTCCCGGTTACGCAAAATGTTTATTGGATGGTTTTCAGGGAAATCCATATTCCCGAAAGTCAACTTTTCTGACTGAATTCATACATGGAACAGGGATGCCGGACGTTCGCGCCTTACCCCGGGTGCTGCTGAATTTATCCATGTTTCACGAAAGAGAGGGGAAATAGCTATCAGGGACTGACGACAAGCAGGATCTTCAGATTTTGGGGCACCAACTTAGCTACATTTTGAATGGAAGAATCCCTTAATGTTTAAACATTAAACACGTAACTCTTATCAGCTGTCAGAGGGTGCCCATTAATGATTAAAAGCACATTTTGTGCACCAAAAATGTGCAGGTTGCGAGATCGTTAGGGCTCTCTGAGCTTAGCTGTTTTCTTGCTGATATTTTCTTGCTATTCATTTCATGCTAGCGCTGAGGAGGTTACCTAGTTGGGTCAAGAAATGTCTGCAAGAAAACCACCAAGCTCAGAGAGCACCAAGGACCCCACAATCCTCATCATCATCATCTTCCTCCTCCCACTGATGATGTTACCTAGTTGGGTCATGAAACGTCTGCAAGAAAGCCACCAAGCTCAGAGAGCACCAAGGACCCCACAATCCTCCTCCTCCTCCTCCTCATCTTCCTCCTCCCACTGATGATGTTCCCTAGTTGGGTAATGAAACGTCTGCAAGAAAGCCACCAAGCTCAGAGAGCACCAAGGACCACACAATCCTCCTCCTCCTCATCTTCCTCCTCCCACTGATGATGTTCCCTAGTTGGGTCAAGAAATGTCTGCAAGAAAGCCACCAAGCTCAGAGAGCACCAAGGACCCCACAATCCTCATTATCATCATCTTCCTCCTCCCACTGATGATGTTACTTAGTTGGGTCAAGAAATGTCTGCAAGAAAGCCACCAAGCTCAGAGAGCACCAAGCACCCCACAATCCTCCTCCTCATCATCTTCCTTCTCCCACTGATGATGTTACCTAGATGGGTCAAGAAATGTCTGCAAGAAAACCACCCAGCTCAGAGAGCACCAAGGACCTGATAGTCCTCCTCCTCCTCCTCCTCCTCTCTGCAAACTCCATTCCCTTCTAGAATTGATGATGTTCCCTAGTTGGGTAATGAAACGTCTGCAAGGAAACCACCCAGCTCAGAGAACACCGAGGAC
The DNA here is from genome assembly GCF_947247035.1 of Vipera ursinii. Lineage (NCBI taxonomy): Eukaryota > Metazoa > Chordata > Lepidosauria > Squamata > Viperidae > Vipera > Vipera ursinii. Next base: position 8,486 of record NW_028148317.1, on the reverse strand, counting down.
CCCACCATTCAATCTTACAAGAGAACGGGCAGATTGTCTGTTGCCTGCTCTTTTCGGCTGAGGTTCCAGAACAAGAAGAATTCACATGAAGGCAGGGTCTTCTTCAAAGACGTTACGAGACTCGTGGCTTCAACCTGACCTGCCTATACATGCTTTCTACCGATCTTAATTCATTCCTCGGGGAATATCCGGACATGTCTAAATTGAATTTGTTCGGAGACAACAGACAAGTGTTTTCTTATCGCTTCTTAGGATTTTTTTTCCCCTCTTATTTTTACAGCCACCTCTCCCCCCCCCTTCGGCTCGTCCTATCCCGTGTGGTCTGGTCTGCGGTGGGTCAGCAGCCCTTGTTCTTGCAAATTGTGCGAATCAGCGCCTTGCGTTTGTGGGCACCGCAAATGAGGTGCTTCGTCTCCCCTCTGTGAAGCCAGCCACTTAGGAAGACAAGAGGTTTTGAATACAAAGACATTCAAGGTTTTTTTTCTACTTAGAAAAGAGGGTCCAAGACGTTATTCTCTCCCCACTTGGAGATGCAGAGGAAAAGCCCCAGGCTACAAAGTCACAAAATACCTTCTGAGATTCTTAAGACTAAACTCCAGCTTCAGATGGATATAGCCAGGAAGCCACCAGCATCAATCGGGGATTTGCTACGATGGGGTGATAAAAACCAGCCTCGGCTTTGTAGGTTTGCAAGAAACCAATTATGTTATCTCGGCTTCCCTGGCTGATCTCACATCTAAGAGGAAATCACTTCGCACAGTCTATTACAAATTGTTTCCCAGTTGTGGGCAGATAGAGCAAAAAAAACCCCACAAACCAACAAACAAACAACCCCCCCAAAAAAAACTCCCAACCCCCAAAAACAAAAAGCTGCATGGAGCAGATTGTTGCCACAGGTGGAGACGTAAAACTGGTAGGAATAGACTTTCAAAGCTTTTCGCCAAACTTGGAGGCAGAAAAAAAAATTCGTCGGGGTGGACCATTTCTCCAGATCCCTCCGGGGGAATAAGAAATGCTTTTAGAGGTTTTTCATGGCGTTCCTGCTGAAAATCACACACACACACACACACACACACACACAAACACAGATACACACACCTAACCCCCACCTGGAAGAAGTTTTTCTTCGGTGCTTATTTTGGAATTGAAATGTGGGATAACAGAGAATAGAAGCTGGAAGGGACCTTGGAGGTCTTCTAGTCCAGCCCCCTGCTCAAGCAGGAGAACCTAGACCATCTCAGTCAGGTGATGCTCCAGTCTCTTTTTAAGACTGAAGGTTGAAACTAATGTCACTCCATTCTCACCTCTGACACGGTCAACTCGTGAAGTTTTAGCTGGCTTTGTTTTCTGCTTCCATTCGAAAGCCCTCTGGATGGCTCCTCAACTCTCTTCCATCCCAACCCGGAGGCCATAAATAGAAACTCATGCTCCATGCTCAAGGAGCATGAACGTGGCCTAGCCTGTTGTCAGGAAGCCGGGAGAAACAGGAACAGCCAGATCTGTCAATTCCATTTTCGGTCACTTCCACACCCATTTGCACCGCTCGGGTGACCCCCGAGGACACAGATAAACCTCCAAGTGGCCTCAACGGCTCTCTAAACAGATGCAAATGACCAGCGGTCTTGCAAGGAGTCTAAATCCTTCCCTTCCCCACCATCCAGTCGGAGCTGAAGAAGCTCCTCGGATGAGAAGTGAAACGCCTTCCAAGAAAAAAAACAAGGCAGTCCAGTTGCCTCCTGGAAAAAAAAAAACGACAACCAAAACCCAGTCCTTCGGGACTTCTTTTTTGAATCTCAAAGAGCGCGTACGTTTACGCGTTCGCGAGAAGCGTGCTTTCTTTTTTTTTAAAACTTGCCCCTTAGTCCTGGCTGCAATTAAGAGTTTTCTGATTTCCACTGCAATTGGGTCACTCGGCTCGGCAATCAAAACGGGGGCCTGCATTTGCATCAACTCAAAGCTATTTAAGCACAGATTAGGCGGCGGTCTTCTCTACCCATCTAGACAAAGGTCACCCGCCTTCCGCTTGGGGCTGTCTGGGTGATTCTCAGACCGCTCGCCATAAGCGGTCAGAGATGAAGGCAGACTGGATGCCAAATGTGTATTCAAGAGCATGGAAATCCTGGCTCATCTTTTAACCTCTGCCCTCCCATCAATATTCCGAGGGCTTGGAATATTTTACATACGTTAATAAATATTTTTTATTCGGCCTCTTTTCGGAGCAATCAAGGATGCTTGGCAAACTTTGGGAGGAATTAAAAGGGGGGGAAATTCTTTAAGCAGCAAAGAATCATAGGTCTGGAAGGGATCCAGCCCTCTGCCCATGGCAGGAGTACTTCTGCCCTCCAGGACAAATGGCCGTCCAATCTTTTCTTGGAAACGTATGGTCTTGGAGCATCCACACTTCCAGGAGGGAAGCTATTCCACTGATTAATTGTTCTCACCGTCAGGAAATTCCTCCTGAGTTCCATCCTGGCTCTCTTTCTGACCAATTTCTACTCGTTGCTTCTTGTCTTGTCCTCAAGATGCTTTGGAGAATAAATCATTGCCCTTATCCCTACGACAGCCCTCCAAGAAACAAAATAAAATATGGGACAATTCTTCTGGCCTTCTAGTCTTGGTATGAGAACTTGCCACCCATTTAAATCACAGAGAAGATAACAGAAGGTAATAGAGTCGGAAGGGACCTTGGAGGTCTTCTAGTCCAACCCCTTGCTCAGGAAGGAAAACCCTACGCCATTTTAGACAAATGGTTGTCCAATCTCTTCTTTCAAACAACCATTTGTCTGAAATGGTATAAGGACTCCTGCTGGAGCAGGGGGCTGAACAAGAAGACCCCCAAGGGGCCTCCCAACTCTCCTAATTCTGATTTATTCTCCAAAGCTCCAGAAGGCAGGACAAGAAGCAACGCATGGAAAATAACCAAGGAGAGAACCAACCTAGAACTAAGGAGACATTTCCTGACAGTGTGAACAATTCACCAGTGGAACAACCTGCCTCCAGAAGTTGTGGGTGCTCCAACACTGGAAGTTTTTAAGAAGAGACTGGACAACCATTTGTCTGTTGGACTAGGGCAGGGGTAGGCAACCTCAGCTCTTTTATGACTCATGGACTTCAACTCCCAGAATTCCTCAGCCAGCATGGGGGAACTATGGCCCCCTCATGACTCATGGACTTCAACTCCCAGAATTCCTGAGCCAGCATGGGGGAAACTATGGCCCCCTCATGACTCGTGGACTTCAACTCCCAGAATTCCTGAGCCAGCATGGGTGGAACTATGGCCCCTTTATGACTCGTGGACTTCAACTCCCAGAATTCCTGAGCCAGCATGGGGGAACTTTGGCCCCCTCATGACTCGTGGACTTCAATTCCCAGAATTCCTGAGCCAGCATGGAAACCTCTCCCTTTCCCCTCAGCGTGGCTGGCTCAGGAATTCTGGGAGTTGAAGTCCACGAGTCATAAAAGAGCCGAGGTTGCCTACCCCTGGACTAGAGGATCTCCAAGGTCCCTTCCAAGGGGGAAAGAATGTGCGGCAGGAGAAAAGGCTATCTGTTTCATATATATTTTTTATAAAGCTTTTAAATAGCTCGGATACTTGGCTTAGAAAATTAGCCATTCATCAGGTTGGCATTAAAATTAATTTAATGGGGTATAAATTAACACACTTGCCTTTTTCTTTTCTTTTCTTTTTTTTTTTTTTTTGGATCGTCTCCTTCCCTTTTAGCTGCTGACAATCAGAAATTAAATATCTACCCCCGGTGAGGTTGGAACACTAGAATATAATCACACACAAACACACACATGCTACTGTATTCTCCAGAACTGCCAATTCAGTGCATCACATTTAAAAGTCTTTAAGTATTCAGTATTGGCCCAAGAGTTCTCTGTGCAATAAATCTATTCTTCAACTGGCATTTTGTTGTTCAGAGTTGCTAGGATGTAAGAGAGAGAGAGAGAGAGAGAGAGAGAGAGAGAGAGAGAGAGAGAGAGAGAGAGAGAGAGAGAGAGAGAGAGAGAGAGAGAGAGAGAGAGAGAGAAGCCACGGAAAAAGATAGGCCTCTTAAAATTTACAGTGAAAGTTAATTAAGAATTTGACTGTTTATTGCACCAAATTTCGTCAGGGTGATGAAATTTACAGCCAGAGAGAGGACAGACATGGCAAGGCTCTTGATGTGTTGATAAATATTAAAACACACACTGTTGAGTGTTTATTTTTCCTATCTTCTTTTTTTTCCCTTCTTTTTTTGTCCTCCTCTCAATCCTAATGTGAAAAATGATTCAATTGTCACTTAAAATGGCTCGTCATGAAAGATTAAATCCCCACAAAAAAAAGCCATTAGAGAGAGGACTATCCCCCTTTCCATTAAATATTAAAATAAAAAAAAAAACAGCGGGGTGTGCCGTAAATAAGACCCCTTCCTCTAAGAACGGGGAGGGGTAGGAAATAAATTAACACAATGACCGCACAAGTGGACATTGAAGTGAACAATTTTCCATTCGGGTTGCTGCTAGGAACCAATTAGGACCAAGGACACATTCAAGGTTTAATCATACCCACAATAAATAATCCAGAAATTTCTTTGGCCCAATTCAACATCAGCCACTCACCAGCTCAGCCATCACATTATACCAGCTGAGCTGGTATTAATTGCAGTCTTAGCCTGCATTTAGAGGGCTAGAATCAAGATAAAATGTTAGTTGTTGTTGTTGTTGTTAGCTGCGAAGTCGTGTCCGACCCATCGCGACCCCACAGACAACGTTCCTCCAGGCCTTCCTGTCCTCTACCATCTTCTGGAGTCCATTTAAGCTCACACCAACTGCTTTAGTGACTCCATCCAGCCACCTCCTTCTCTGTCGTCCCCTTCTTCTATTGTCCTCAATCTTTCCCAGCATTAGGCTCTTCTCCAGTGAGTCCTTCCTTCTCATTAGGTGGCCAAAGGATTTGAGTTTTAGCTTCAGGATCTGGCCTTCTAAAGAGCAGTCAGGGTTGATCTCCTCTAGGACTGACCAGTTTAATCGCCTTGCAGTCCAAGGCACTCGCGGGAGTCTTCTCCAGCACCAGAGTTCAAAGGCCTCAATTCTTTGGCGCTCAGCCTTTTTAATGGTCCAAATGTTAGTATCACTTTATAAAGCCCAGGTAAAACATGACATCCAGTTTTGGTCACCACGAGGTAACAAAGATGTTATGAGTCTGGAAAGAATAGAGAGAAGAGCCTAAAATATTTGAAGAAGGGTGGCAGGAATTGGGCATATCTAGTCCAGGTAAAAAGAAGGACTAGGGGTGATACGACAGCAGTCTTCCAATATTTGAGGGGCTGCCATAAAGAAGGGGGGGGTCAAGCTATTCTCCAAAGCACCTGAAGGCGGGACAAGAAGCAACGGATGGAAACTCATCAAGGAGAGAAGCAACCTGGAACTAAGGAGAAATTTCCTGACAGTGAGGACAATTAACCAGTGGAACCACCTCCCTCCAGAAGCGGTGAATGCTCCACCACTGGAGGTTTTTAAGGAGAGATTCGACAGCCATTTCTCAGAAATGGTACAGGGTTTTCTGGCTGAGCAAGGGGTTGGGCTAGAAGATCTCCAAGGTCCCTTCCGACTCTGTCAATTCTGGCGCAATTAGAAATTCCCAGATACTTTCAACAGGGTTGGGATCTTTGTTTTCCCATAAATGCAAGCAGAAAGAATGTTGACTGGGCTACAGGGTGTGTGTGTGTGTGTGTGTGTGTGTGTGTGTGTGTGTGTGTCCATCTTTGAAAGTGAAAGGAAGTTTGTAACTTTGCTTTTTCATCGGTCCTCGTTACAGAGGGGAGAACTTAAAAGAAGAAGAAAAAAAATCGCACAAAATTTTGGAAGAGTGTCTGGAGCTTTGTTAGTTAGAAAGGGAGGTGAAATGAAATTCAACAAGGCTACCTATTTGTTAGGCAAGGAGAAATCCTAACAACTTAATAGCGTGAGACAGCAGCATCTGTAGCAAACAATTGGTGGATCAACACACCGCAGGTGTTTAAAACTTCCTTGCAAACAAGGAGGCACCGTGATTATGTAAAGCAGGGGGTCCCCAACCCAGAGTCCGTGGACCAGCAGCGGCATGCCACCACGATTTAGAAAACAGGTTGAGCTTTTAGGAAAAAAGTGCAAAGAAGAACAACTAAGATAATTAAAAGGCCTGGAGACTAAAACATACAGTATGAAGAATGGTTCCAGGACTTGGGGATGGCCAGTCTAGAGAAAAGAAGGGACTAGGGGGGACACGATAGCAGGATTCCAGTATTTGAGGGGCTGCCCCAAAGAAGAGGAGGGGCTCAACCTATTTTCCAAAGTACCAGAAGGCAAGACGAGAAAGAATGGATGGAAACTAACCAAGGAGAGAAGCAACCTGGAATTAAGGAGAAACTTCCTAACTGTGAGGACAATTAACCAGTGGGACAGCTTGCCTCCAGAAGTTGTGGGTGCTCCATCACTGGAGGTTATTAAGAAGAGACTGGACAGAGACACCGATATGAAAGATGATAGGATCTCCTGCTAGAGCAAGGAGTTGGGCTAGAAGACTTCCAAGGTCCCTTCCAGGTCTATTCTGATTGATTGGTTGAGATGCTGAGACTCTAGAAAGAGCGCGGAGAAGAGCAACAAAGATGGTTAAGGGCCTGTAGGCTAAAACATACAAAGAAGGGAGGCTGGAATTAGGTATGTCTAGTTTATTGAAAGGGACGCGGTGGCTCAGTGGGTTAGGACGCTGAGCTTGTCGATCAGAAGGTCGGCAGTTTGGCAGGTCGAAATCCCGAGTGCCGCGTAACAGAGTGAGCGCCTGTTCCTCGTCCCAGCTTCTGCCAACCTAGCAGTTCGAAAGCACGTAAAAAATGCAAGTAGAAAAATAGGACCACTATGGTGGAAAGGTAACAGCTTTCCGTGCGCCTTTGGCGTCTAGTCATGCCCGGCCACATGACCACAGAGATGTCCTCGGACAAGCATCTTCGGCTTTGAAACGGAGATGAGCACCGGCCCCTAGAGTCGGAAACGACTAGCACGCATGTGCGGGGGAACCTTTACCTTTACCTTTAGTTTATTGAAAAGAAGGACCAGGGGTGACATGATAGCAGCCATCCAACTACTTGTTAATGAGAAGCACAGATCACAAAAGCAGCTGGCACGGGAACATGCCCTATTGTTAAGACAAAAAAAAAGGCCTTTTTGAAAAGAACGAAGCAAGCAATAATTTAAATTTCTCTCCAGCCTTAAACAAAACACACGGGTTCCTGGCTGGGTGGAGAGCACGGTGTGCATCCAACTACAAGCTGACAACTTTCACCTACAAAGCGTGCTGTGTGCCGTTCCGCACAAACCTCACACATGTCAGCCAAGCTGGGAACTCCATTCATCACCTGAAAACCTTCCTTGTCATAGTCACCTTTTCTCAGTTTGCAAACCGCGACGCTGCTTTAAGTAGTCGGAATCTGATCCGGGGCCAAGAATCCCACCGAGCCGATGAAAACTGGCACCGCTCCGTGGTTGCATTATGTTATAAAATATTCCGACTGTGGTTATCTCGCCCGGTTGCTGCGAGACGGATGAGTTGATTTGGTCACGGAAGATCAGATCGTGCTAGGAAACATCTGGAGGTATCGATCAAGATGAATTCTGCCGAAAACTAAGAGGACGGGTTGGCGGCGAGGGGATGTGGAAGTTATCTATCTCAGGTAGCAAAGCCATGAAGGATTCCTTGTTGAGATGGCCCTGTTGATGAAGTCTTTGGACAAATAGGTTGACGGCGTGCAATTTCGGGTCTTAAGATGAGAAATGAAATCAGTTTTTCTTTAGGAAAGGAAAGCCTTATTCTGAACCCCCTTAAAAACAATGAATTCTGAGTGCTCCTTGGTGCTGTCTGAGCTTGTTTTCTTGCAAATGTTTCATTCGCAAACATTATCAGCGTTAGAAGGAAGTGGGGTTTGTGGAGGAGGAGGAGGAGGAGGAGGAGGAGGAGGAGGGAGGAACTGGCGGTACTGTGGGGTCCTTGGTGCTCTCTAAGCTTGGTTGTTTTCTTGCAGGCGTTTCATGACCCAACTAGGGAACAACATCAGTGCTAGAAGTGAGATGGAGGGAGTTGCAAGGAGGAGAAGGAGGAGGAGGAGGAGGAGGAGGAGGAGGAAGAGGAGGAAGAGGAGGAGGAGGAGGAGGAGGAGGAACTGGGCGGTACTGTGGGGTCCTTGGTGCTCTCTAAGCTTGGTTGTTTTCTTGCAGGCGTTTCATGACCCAACTAGGGAACAACATCAGTGCTAGAAGTGAGATGGAGGGAGTTGCAAGAAGGAGGAGGAGGAGGAGGAGGAAGAGGAGGAGGAGGAGGAGGAGGAGGAGGAACTGGCAGTACTGTGGGATCCTTGGTGCTCTCTAAGCTTGGTTGTTTTCTTGCAGGCGTTTCATGACCCAACTAGGGAACAACATCAGTGCTAGAAGTGAGATGGAGGGAGTTGCAAGGAGGAGGAGGAGAAGGA
>NW_028148318.1:22500-30558 GCF_947247035.1 Vipera ursinii | reverse complement strand
GAGGAGTAGTTAAGCTATTAATATTTAGACATCACGGGTTCTCTTAAATATTCAACATTCTCGGGGGGGGGGGACAGAGAAGGACCGTACCCTATTTACGCGGTGCCTGTATTGAGTTTTTACCCCCTGAGCTTCAGTTTCCGGAGAGGGAAGGAAGTTACGAAAGAAGGCCGTACTATCTTGAGGTTCCTCACCGTGCTCAAGAATTCTTTGAAAGGCCTTCCCCAGACCCCGTGGGTAGTCTGGTCCTGCCAAATACCCTCTTTAGGGTTGCCTTGTTTCGCCGTTACGGTCCTGAAATGGGCTGCTGATCACGGGACTGGCAATCCGAAATCGGAGAGGGTGGCCAACCAAGAGGGTAAGAAACAGACACGCCAAAGTTTTAGCCCTCTCCTAACAGTCAAAGGATCAGGCCTGTCTGTCCTAGAAATATTTATGACGAGCCAGGTCCCCCCCCCAAAAAAAAACCAAACAACCCAGAGTCAGTCCCTGGCCCACCTAGTATAACATTTCGGGGAGGGGTTGTGAAGAGATTATGGGTTGAAGTCCCCAGGTGATCTGAAGGACCTCTTGTGGGAGGTACCTGGAGCTATTTTGCTTTGTCAGCATTTCTGCTTGTGTCCTTCTAGCCCAGGGCTTTTCCAACCTGGCCCTTTTACGACGTGTGGACTTCAACTCCCAGAATTCCTCAGCCGCGGCTGAGGAATTCTGGGAGTTGAAGTCACGTCGTAAAAGGGCCAAGTTGGAAGAACCCTGGGCTAGAACATAAAAGAGTCGGAAGGTCCACCTTGGAGGTCATCTAGCCCAACCCCCCCTGCTCAAGCGGGAGAGTCTACACCAGGGGTCTTCCAACCTGGCCCTTCGATGACTTGCGGACTTCCAACTCCCAGAATTCCTCCTGGCTGAGGAATTTTGGGAGTTGAAGTCCGCATGTCATCAAAGGTGCCAAGTCTGAAGACCCCTCTTCTAGTCCTTGTGTAGTTAGATCAGTGGAGCCCTGAAATATAGATAGTCCTGTCCTACACAAGCAGTTGTTTCCTTTCCAATTACAACTATAAGTGGATTTTCACACGCCTTTAACCTTTCCCTCTCTTCAGAGCTGACTAATGATTTCTGGGGTGTGTGTGTGTGGAAGCGGGGAGGTGGGGGCGTGCGCATGTGAGACGGAAGGGGGGTCGTGTTGTAACAAGGTGCAAGCCCACCCAGGTCTGCATTTAAACCCAAGCAAGCTCCAATGTCGCAAATCATTAGTTGTGGAAAACGCATCGACTCCCTCCAGAGCGTTCCAGTTTTGAATTCCGGAGAAGCCTGCCCAAATGAGCCGTTGGCCTCCAGATTCAGCAGCTCAGGTGGTACATTTCTTCCAAAGGCTGCTAGGTGGCTAAGCTGAGAACCACACACTTATTTAGCCTTGTGCATTGTGTGAATCCAACCCATGCAGTTAATTTGTGTGGTTCAGGATGTCACGTGTGTTCCCAATTAGTCATTTAGTAAACTGTGGTTAATTTAATTACGGGTAAGTATGCCCTTACTACACACAGTCTCTCTCTCTCTGTCATACTTGGAAGCATGTTGGCAAGGAAAACGCGTTGGCCTGTTCGGTGGAGAGGAGAATATTTGATTTTATTTTTTTTTGAAAGAGAATTAAGATTTCTGAGGCATTCGGAAAGTGTGGGTATATACGTATCTGCGTGTGTCTCGTTTTGTCACTTTTGCCAAAGCGTGCGTTCGGTGAACTTTTGAAGAGGTTACTTTCCATGACGAACTTCAGCCCACGTGGCCAATGGATTTGTCTAATTAGGCTGATACTTTTTTCTTTTGAGAGAAGGAAATTCAGCTACCCTTTGGAGGCATTTAAGTCTTGTTGCAACTCTAGGAGTCGGAGTAGCAGGTGGCACGGTCTATTGCAGTGTGGGGGGGGGAGAAAATAAAATACTCATAAAACATACACTTAACTAGATGCCTTTTTCCCACAGTGTTGCCAAACTGCTTGATTTGGCTAACACGACAACCTAGTTTTAATTCACCTCTCTCATTTGCTGTAATTTTATCTGTTTCTTACCTTAACAAGTTTTTTTTTAAAGCATTTCCATTAAAAAAAAATTTTTTTTAAAAAAAAGGGTTCAATGTTGTTATTATTTTACAAATCTGTAGGGTTAAACTTTATGACACGTGTTTGAAAATAATTTACTTCCTTAAAACGTTTGAAAGGTCAGTCAGATCGAAGGGGGTTTAACAAAGTTCAAAGGTACGATGATTGTAATTTAAAAACAATATGAATTATAACGTAGCTTACGAAACTCGGTGGTACCACAAACCCATTCAAAGTGGTAAGTTGTCTGCTTAAAGTCCAGGAGCCAATTGCCACTGACCGGCTAGGATTATTGTGAGGACACAAGACGGACGGATAGGAAGAACCGTGTTCGCGTATAAAGATGGACTAAATAAGGAACATCCAATCACAGGGATAATAATAAAAGTATAATACATCTTAGAAGCATAAGCCAAGGAGGTTAAGATAGCTGGCTAAAGACTAGGAGAGTTTGTATGTATGCCTTATACATACAGGCTATGAATGACAAGCACCTATGCGGTTTTCCAAATGAATTTAAAAAGTGGGGGTGCAAAAATGGTCAGGAAGTAAGGTCCATGTGTGTGTGTGTGTGTGTGTGTGTATGTATATGTGTATATATGTGTGTGTATGTGTGTGTGTGTATATATATGTGTGTGTGTATCTATATCTATATATCTATATCTCCCTTTATTCTTTGTTAGCAAGCCAAAAGAATTTACACAAATATGAGCTGCCACTGCTGTGGCTACTGCCTGTGGATGGCCTTGGGTTAGGCTGAAACAGGAAATAAGGTTTGTCCCATGTCTGGGACTAAGCAAGTGTATTCTGAATGCTTAGCAAACATTTAACACATATCTATATCTCTATAGCTTGTAAGCCGCCCTGAGTCTTCGGAGAAGGGCGGGATATAAATGGAATTAAAATAAAAATAATTAAAAAATATATATGTATACACACACACACACACGCACACGCACACGCACTCCTTTCCTTGCTTATAACTTGCATTTTTACCCCTGAGTTGTGTCTAGGGAACTCTGCAAGTGACTCAGAATTTACATTCCCTGATAACACCTGTTGTCCTTTGCCCAAATCCCTTGATCAGGTAAAATAAAAGTTTGTTTGTTTATTTATTTATTTATTTTGCTGTACAGCATATAGACCTATCCCCGCCCACTTTGTGGGTTGGTTTTTCCCCCCCCCCCTTTTTTTATTTATTAAAGGTGGGGTAGCAGGAAGCATGTTGGAGGAGCGGGGGTGGGGGAGGTAAGCCGAAGTCAGGAAACCCGGGTGGAACTCGGGAAAAGCCAAGGAAAAGTTTTTTTGTTTTTAATTGGTCGAGGAACAAAACAAGATAGGGAGAAATAATCGTGGAATGTTGCAAACCTTTCACTCCTGCACGTCCCTTTTTTTTTTTTTTTTGTCCTTTCCCTTTGTGTGCTGCATCTGTCATTTCGGCTTTTGTCCTAATTTATGTTTTTGTCTCCATGCAGCCTAAGCCAGGGAGTGCTGCCATTAACAGTCAGCTTGGAGCATAGGCGTGGCGAAAAGATATTACCTTTCTAGCTAAACCCACAATTTATATATATATATATATACACACACACACACACACGTATGAGCGCGCGCACGGGCATATTCTCTTGCCTGGAAGATGGTCCCCTCTCCTCTAACTCCTTGCAAAGAAGGCTACAAAAATTAAGCCACACGTCACCAAACGTGACAAAATCAGGTCGATAATGACAAACGTTAAAAGCAGCAGTACAGTACAAGCCGGCATTGAAAGCCTCGGAAATCCCACGTTTTCCTGCAGAACCAGTTCTGCTCTCTGCCCATTACGATCGGAGCAGTGACTGAACTCCATTGAGGGGATGGGACGTGACCACAGACGTGGCCACTAACCATTTTCTTGCAGGCGGTGGCCACAGGAGAGCGGGGTTGAGGCCGAGGGACCCCAACATGCATAGGTCCACATCACACGCAAGCGAGCTTGGATCTGCAGATGCCTGCTGGCTGGTTTCCGCCACGGTTTCCATTTATTTCTACCTCAAAATGGCAGAAAACGATAGTTTTTTGGTTTTTTTTAAGTAGACCAAATCCTTCCGGGAAAATATTACGGGCCTTGAGAGATGGAGAGATGAACGCACCACCACCACCCCCCACGACATTGTAAATACTGGCATTAAATCCAGAAGGCAACATCGCTGTTTCTGTTTTTCAAAAAGAAAATAAGTTTCTAGTCCGTAGGGATGTGAGAATAAGTTCAAAAACCTGTGAACGGTGGAAACCCGGGCAGCAAGGGCGTCCACCATAATCCTGGTGACGAGGGGAAAGTTTTTGCGTAGACAATTGCTTTTTTTTTTTAACCTTTGTTCATGTGCCCCTCTGGCTTTCCAAGTAAATAGGAGATCATACACGGCGGTTTTTAAAGGTGGTTTTTAACACGGTTGATTTGTGCACGCTTGCGTGCACTCACACGCTAAGCTGTGCTAAGAGCTTGTCTCTCTCTTTCGGCCAATTTTTGCCTACCTGGCACAGATGCTGCAATGCTAACCGGGATTATCTTTCAGCCACGCCAGCTTTGGTGTCCGCTGTAACGAGGATTTCATGAAAATCTTATCATTTTGGTTCGAAGCCGGTTAGATTGGCAGCGACATTACCTCAAGAGGGGATGGCAAGCTGCTGGCTCTGAACTAAACACACACACACACACACACACACACACACACACACAAAAACAGCTCAGCGTTTGGAGCAAAGCTATCGTTCATAATAGCCGGTCCCAAGCGAACATCAGCCCTGATTTGAGGAGAGCGATTTTGAAACCACCAATGTGGAGATTAAGGGAGATGAGAATGTAAATCTTAAGTAAAAAAGGTAATTGAATGTAATAGCAAACACAGCACAGGCTATGTTAATTTTAGCCCTTCCCCTGGATACAGGGCGCTTGTATTAGTGTTTTATTACCATTTTGTTTGCTCTAATAAAATAGTAAAATTTATTTCGGGGACGTTGAGCGATGGCTTTACAATGCAAATGTAAAGAAATTGGACTTTTTCATTTAGGTGGCTGGTTTTTTTTTTTTTCCTTCTTCTTCCCCTCTCCCCTTTTGAAGAAGCAGCTTCGAAAGGGCATCAATTAGGACCGCGAGAGCCAGGTAGAAATCCGTTGGGAGGCTGTGTGCCTGTGAGAAGCAGCTTGGAAATAAATGAACCCATGGTGCTAAGAAGGAAAAGTATTTTGCAGACTTTCGGGTTACTGCGGGCACCATTTAGGATGACGCTTTAATAGCCAAGCAAGCTGTCCATCCAAAGAAGGCCTGTTCCGGGCATAGTTTCAAATTACAAAGAATTCGTGGCTCCTTGCTTAAGCAAGCTCATTTTGATAACTCTGGGAAGGGTCATGGGTTGATCCTGATTTTAGCCTCAACGGCCTTTGAGGATAATTTGGCCACATTCGTAGGCATTTTGGACCCTTCCCGGAGAAACGTCCTGGTTATTTGGGGAAGCTGATGCTCTTCCCCTCTCCAAAATTTTTTTAAAAAAATGGAATTATGAAAGAAAGCCTCAGCCAGTTCAGGAGAAAGCTAGCTTTCGTTATGGTGACTGGGACAGGGCGGCCCAGTTGGGTACCAAGTGATTGGAAAGTGTGTAAGTTAAAAAAAAAACAAAGCGAAAACACTTCCAAGACAAGCACACATCAAGAACTATAATTACATCAAATAGTAAACGGAAACGGGTGGATTACGCATGCGGCCCTGGAGTCTTTGGCTGCCAAGCCTCATAGCCACGGAGTCGTCCGCCACCTCATTCTTCTCTTTGCTCCAGCTGTGGCCTACTCCTCTCCACCCTCCTTCGGCTTCGATGGCTTTTACCTAGAACAAGGGTCTTCCAACTTGGCCCTTTGATGACTTGGGGACTTCCAACTCCCAGAATTCCTCAGCTAGCTAGCTGAGGAATTCTGGGAGTTGAAGTCCCCAAGTCATCAAAGGGCCAAGTTGGAAGACACACACACACACATTTTTTTCCCTAGCCGCAGCTGCACGTCTTCCCAGTTTCATCTCACGCTGAGTTAGACTTCAACTCCCCGAATTCTCAGTCCTTTTCTTCACTCTTTCCCTGAACCTCTTCCCAAGAAGCGCTTTGTCAAGCAGGGAGGTGTGTGTGTGTGTGTGTGTATGTGTGTGTGTGTGTGTGTGTGTGTGTGTTTCATATTCCTCATATTCCTGTCTAAATAGTAACTCCGGGCAGCTTGTTAGTTTGAGCCAGTCCAAAAGGATCGGTATAGACTCCCAACCTCACGTGTCCAGACAGAGTGAGGTTTTATGGTATATAAAAGGAAAGAGAGGGGAAAACTTTTTTTTTTAAAGCTGGGTCCCAAATATATATATATATATATATATTTCAAATGTTAACTATTTAGATTACCTTGCTAGGCCCCAAACATGGGGCAAATCTTTATTTCCTGTTTTCAGCCTATCTTGAAGGCTATCAAACAGGCAGTAGTCACACCGGACAATTCATATATTTGTGTAAATTACTAACAAAGAATTAAAGGGAAACTGAGATGCATTTCTGACTCCTTAGTCGTCCTCAGTCAGCTATACCCTTCTGAGATTCGAACCTGGGCTGATTGCATAACACTGCCTTGTATGCAATCAGCCCAGGTTCGAATCTCAGAAGGGTATAGCTGACTGAGGACGACTAAGGAGTCAGCCCCATCCTGACTGCAACGTACACTCTTGTACCTCCCGGAGTGGCAGAGGACCGTTGCACGTTTTATCTTTGGAGGACGTAGTTCTGAAAGCATCTCCGTAGCACAGAGATTAATCCGCAGAGTAAAGCCAGCTTTGAATAAAGTCGGACCAGCCTTTAAGAGATTGATAACACTCAATCCATTTGGCCTTAATCTGAAGAAACCAGCTTTTGCCGGCTTGCCCGTTTCTTCCTTCCCTGCTCCTTCTGTTTCTTTCTCCACCTCCTATCCCTCACACCTCGCCGGTCCTTCCCTTCCTTCCTGTCCCAGCCTTGGTGTGTCTATACCTGTCCAGCTGCACACCTGAGGTTCACAACTGTTTTGGGACAGCTGTATATGCGGGTATATTTTTTTTCCCCTTCAGACAACAGGGATCAGCTACTAAATCCCTTGCCATTGTCTTCCCAGGCCTGCTTCCTCTGATGGCTTTCCAGGCATCTAATCCTGGAGCCCAGAGTCTGGCTCTGCCTTCCTTTGATCCTTGTTTGATGCAATTCTTTCTCCTCAACTGAAGTCTGGCAGCGTGCAGGGGGCTGGGAAGTGGTGCCTTCCTTTCTTTCTTTCTTTCTTTCTTTCTTTCTTTCTTTCTTTCTTTCTTTCTTTCTTCCTTCCTTCCTTCCTTCCTTCCTTCCTTCCTTCCTTCCTTCCTTCCTTCCTTCCTTCCTTCCTTTTTTCCTTCCTTCCTTCCTTCCTTCCTTCCTTCCTTCTTTCTTTCTTTCTTTCTTTCTTTCTTTCTTTCTTTCTTTCTTTCTTCCTCCCTCCCTCCCTCTCCTCCTCCTCCTCCTCCTCCTCCTCCTCCTCCTCCTCCTCCTCCTCCTCCTCCTCGTGGGAGGTGTAGTGCTACTACTGGTGTACAAAGCAAAATCCTGGGCCAAGGGTTGGACAGAGGCGCGCGTGCCTAATTCTAAGTGCTCTTCTGAGTCATTCTTCTGCACTTGGTTCCACAAGATGGAACTTTATAAACTTGTCCCTCAAGGGCCTCTCCGTCAGTGCTGCCTGTTTATCGTTGTGTACTTTTAACTTATTAATTAATAAATCAACCTGGGTTCGTGTGCCGCAGCTGGCTTTTCCCCCCCGAATTGCAATTCGCCACGAGGGCCCCTAAATAATAGTGGATGAACTGTAAAATATTTCAAATCAATCATTAAGCAAATGGGTGGGTGGGGGTGGGTGGGTGGGTGGGTGGAGGTTGTGTGTCTGTGGGTGCCCTGCTAAAGAGAGCCAGTGTA
>NW_028148318.1:0-17500 GCF_947247035.1 Vipera ursinii | reverse complement strand
GCAATAACAAGCCCTTTCCAATTCCATCTGACTGACCTTGCTGGTTTGGGAGGTGTAAACAGGCGGAATGCGTTAGGAAAACCTGTTTACGGTGTGGCGTTTAGTCATTTGCGCTTTCCCATATATTTTTTTATTTTTATTTTTTAAAACTCGACAATAAGCTGCTCATTAAAATGGAAAGAAGAAAAATAAAAAATAAAATAAAACGAAGCAACAGGTTTCCTTCTGCCTCTCTCTCTCTCTCTCTCTTTCCCCCCCCCTCCCTTTTGCAGTTTTAATTGCGTGATTTTTACATAGTGTAACTTTTGGAAACGCCCAGCAAAGCTCTCATCTACCTATTTTTTTTTTTAAACAAAAGACTTTTTTTTTGCTTTTATTACATTTGAATTTGTGATTCAGGAAAATTGATGACTCACGAAATCTACAGGCATATACATATATATTAAAGTAAAACAAAGCAAAATGAGCCAATCTAGCAGAGATCTCCGATAAGCGTGAATGAGAGAGAGACGGTTGGCTAAAAAGACAAACGTTTTGATCAAAAAGTCTTTTCTTCAGCCAGGATTTCTTCACTTGGCTCTCTGTTGCAATATCCACAAGGGATCAAACCTTGAAGTACAGGCAAACATACAATTATGTAATACATAATCTGTGCTTTGTCTGAATGCTGGTTCACATGTGTCTTGTTTGCTTCAATTGCAACCGAGGGAGTAGAAAAGTCCTCGGCTTACCACCATTCATCTAGCGGCCGTTCAAAGTTACGACAGCCCCCGAAAAAGCGACTTACGACCCTTTTTCAGACTTACAACCGTTGCAGCATCTCCACGGTCGGGTGATCAAAATTCAGACGTTTGGCAACCGGCTCATATTTACGACCGTTGCTGTGTCCCGGGTGTCTGTGTGTGTCTCTCTGTGTGTGCGTGACGTGATCCCCTTCTGCGACCTTCTGGCAAGCCGAGTCAGTTGCGATTGTGAGTCGAGGACTTCCTGTATTTTGATTTCGCTGACCTACATCTTGACAGGGAGGCGTGGAGGTGTGTGACCGGGCACACAAAAGCTGTGTATCCTTTGCCTAACTCCTGCAACCACTTCTCCACCCTTAACTCTGCTGCCTCCATTAGAAGCGGGGAGTAATAATAATAATAATAATAAAGTTGGAAGGGGCCTTGGAGGTCATCTAGTCCAACCCCCTGCTCAGGCAGGAAACCCTGTACCATTTCAGACAGTCTCTTCTTAAAAACGTCACCGCTTCTGGAGGCAGGTTGTTCCGCTGGTTAATGTTCTGTACCAGACAGAACCAGGCCTGCCCTGAGGTTAAAATTGCCTATTAAATATTTGGGGGGGGGGGAAGTCCTTTCGGGCCCTCTGTCCTATGCAAAATCTGCTTTGAAATCCACCAAAGGGCAGGTGGTTTGAAGGGGAATTCGTGTAGCGGAAGAAGAAAAATCTTTGGGGGAAAAGGAAGATTCTGTTTATTTTGAGTGGCGGGGGGGGGCATTCAAGGGACCCTGCTTTGTAGATTCAAGTTCTTTTGACGGGGTGGGGGTGGGAGTTTCAGAAGACATTGGGATTTCAAAAGTCAGAAAATCTGGAGAACTAGTCTTGTCTCTTGTCCCTTCCAGCTTTATGCGCTGGGCAGGGAGGGGAATGGAGGAATTTGCATGCTCCTTTACCCAGTCGTCCAAAGGCTTTTGTTGACCGTGTAAAATTACCCATAATTTACACAAGGAGTAAAGACTTGCTTTTTTTAAAAAAAAAAGAAAATAAAATAAAATAGAATGTTTGGGCTGTCGCCACACGCTCGGAATGTCTTTCTGCGGTCTGAATGGTATCTAGTGCAGGGGTCCCCGACCTCCGGCCTGTGGACCAGCACCGGGCCCGCGCGGCATGCCAGCAACCGGTCCGCACAAAGGAGCAAAGCCACAAAACAGGCAGCAGACGAAACCAAGGCCCCCTCCGGTCTGTGCAAAAACCTCTCTCCACGAAAACCGTCCTGGGCCTGATTGATTGGAACCCAATAAAAACGCCTGCGGTCCTCAGTCCAGTGTATTACAACCTAACTTTGAAGGACATTATTATAACATTATAACGTCAGCTTTCTTTCTTTCTTTCTTTCTTTCTTTCTTTCTTTCTTTCTTTCTTTCTTTCTTTCTTTCTTCCTTCCTTCCTTCCTTCCTTCCTTCCTTCCTTCCTTCCTTCCTTTCTTTTTCCTTCCTTCTTTCTTCCTTCCTTCCTTCCTTCCTTTCTTTCTTTTTCCTTCCTTCCTTCTTTCTTTCTTTCTTTCTTTCTTCCTTCCTTCCTTCCTTCCTTCCTTCCTTCCTTCCTCCCTCCCTCCCTCCCTCCCTCCCTCCTTTCCTTCCTTCCTTCCTTCCTTCCTTCCTTCCTTCCTTCCTTCCTTCCTTCCTCCTTCCTTCTCTTTCTTTCTTCCTTCCTTCCTTCCTTCCTTCCTTCCTTCCTTCCTTCCTTCCTCCTTCCTTCCTTCCTTCCTTCCTCCTTCCTTCCTTCCTTCCTTCCTTCCTTCCTTCCTTCCTCCTTCCTTCTCTTTCTTTCTT
The DNA here is from genome assembly GCF_947247035.1 of Vipera ursinii. Taxonomy (NCBI): domain Eukaryota; kingdom Metazoa; phylum Chordata; class Lepidosauria; order Squamata; family Viperidae; genus Vipera; species Vipera ursinii. The sequence continues at coordinate 14,948 of NW_028148318.1, read as the reverse complement.
CCTTCCTTCCTTCCTTCCTTCCTTCCTTCCTTCCTTCCTTCCTTCCTCCTTCCTTCCTTCCTTCCTTCCTTCCTTCCTTCCTTCCTTCCTTCCTTTCTTTCTTTCTTTCTTTCTTTCTCTTCTCCCCCCCCCAACCCCTATCTACTTTGCCTGGGAAAGCGTTTGGTTTGGTTCCAAAGTTTGCACACTCCGCAGGGGTTGCACCAAGAAAACACGTAACGTGAAGGTTTTTTTTTCCCTTCCCCCTTCTTTATTCTCTGTAATAAACACTCTTTGCAGTTACATACACATCTACACATGCATGATGCAGCCGAGAAGGCCAGGCCAGCTGCAGATATTGTTAGCTATTTGTCTCTTCTTCACCAACCACCTGCCTGGCAAGCGCAAAGACCTGAAGCAAACATCTGCCCGGGGTTAGCCCTGCCCTTCTCTTCCCTTTTTTTTCTCCCTCCCACAAAAAATAAAAAATAAAATTCACAGGCAGCGTTTCACATACAAATGGGAAGTCTGAGCCGCTCCGCCAAGCCTAATTTCAAAGACAGTGTTGGGTTTTGCTTTGCCGACAAGCCCAATTCGTTCTTGGATGTATGTCAGGGGTGCCAACCTTGCCAGGTTTAAGACTTGCGGACTTCGACTCCCAAAGCCGTGGCTGGCTGTGGAATTCTGGGAGTTGAAGTCCACAGGTTTAAAGTTGCCAAGGCAGGACTCTCCTTGTCTATATCTTGCTTTTTTTCCCCCCTAGAAGTCTTAATTTTTTATTTTTATTTTTGGAGAAGTCCAAACGGCAAGCAGCAGCTTCCAGATTTGGCTCAGAGAAAGGGACAGATCGGTGAGTCACTTTCTGAGGGCATGAGGATTTGAACCTGGGTCTCCCAAATAGTCTTGACTCTGCACAGGTAGACCTACAACCCACAGCAGAGGCCAAAATTTCCGTTGCCAAGTGAGACAGTTGTTAAGTGAGGTGTTTTTTTCCCCCGCCCCATTTTACAACCTTTCTTGGCACGAGCGAACCGCCGCAGTTGTTACAGGAGTGACACGGTTGTAAAGCGAATCTGGTTTTCCCATTGACTTGGCTTAGTCAGAAGGTCGCAAAAAAGGGGATCACGTGACCACCACCCCCCAGGGACGCCGCAGCCGTCATAAATACGAGTCAGTTTGTCTGAATTTGGCTCACGTGAGCCTGGGGATGCCGCAGCCGTTGTAAGTGTGAAAAAAAAAAACAACGGTCACAGGTCCCTTTTTTCAGCGGTGTTGTAATTTCGAACAGCCACTAAACAAAAGAGAGTTGAACGGAAATTTTGTCCAAGCAAAGAATACAACTCTTGTAGGAGTGCAGAACGTGTAGACTGGACACCTCCGGGGTCCCTTCCAACCGCGCCAAGGTGCCCTAAGCTTCGAAACTGGAAGTCGTTGCTTGCCCTCCCCATGGATCTCAAGCCACTGTGTGAGTTGTATAAGGCGGAGAAAAACCTGTGCTTGTTATTAAAAGTGGTTAGAATATTGGATTAAGATGAAAAAGGCTGCAATTTGATCGGTGCTGTTCACTGGTCACCTTAAAGCAGAGGCCCACAACCTTTTGGGCACCGGGGACCCCTTGGTTCCGTGGAGAGAGGTTTTTTTCCGCGGACCGGAGGGGTGCGTGGTTTTGTGTGCTGCCTGCATCTCGCGGATGGGGGCTTTGCTTGTTTGTGCGGACCGGTTGGCTGGCGTGCCGCGGCCCGCTACTGGTCCACGGAGCAGGGATTGGGGACCCCTGCCTTAAAAGGACTACTGGGTCATTTTCAGCCCACCTTAATTTACAAAGTGGTTGTGAGAACGAATTATTGAAGCGAGAGGCTGAGATTTATTTATTTTTTTTAACCTCCCTCGGCTGGCTCCTTCCTGGAAACTCTTTTATCTCGTAAGCTCTGTGGCAAGCGCCGTGCAAAAAAAAAATATAAAAAAAAATAAAACTGGCCCACCTTACAAGAAGGCTGGCTTTGGGTGAACTAAAGAGCGCTGAAGTGCTTTATAAACACTTTGAAATGAGATGGAAATGCATTCCTCCCTTTTGTAAACGTTACAGCGACTTGTTTTTTCAAAGGCAAAAAAAAAGAGAGAGAGAGAAGGGAGGGTGAGGAACAGAGACGTAAAAAGCGAACTGCTAGGGTAGCTGGGGCTGCCTTTAAAAATCCCCCAAAGGCTTAAAAGAACAGTTGCATACCTTCAGAAGGGGAAGATGGTCATGAGTCCCTTCAGAAGGGGAAGATGGTCATGAGTCCTCCTGGAATTGCAACTGGGAGTCCAATATTACAGTAATTTGTTAAAAAAAAAGAGAGAGAGGTCGGAGAAGTAAGTGCTCAAACAAAGCTCCCCTTTGAGGGTGCAGATCGCCCAGCAAAATTGTTCTCTTGATCTTAGGGAGATAAGAGCTCAGATTTCCATACAAAGGCGTTTCCTCCCTTTTCAACTTGACTGAGAAGGCAAGGCCTAATCTCATGGGAACAGATCCCAAACACCTCTCTTTGATCCAACTGGCATTCGTGTCAGTGGATTTCCATGTTCAGGCCTCTCCAGAGAGTTAGTTGTCCTTGCTCTCTAGCCTTAGCTTCTCCTAAGCCAACGAAAGAGCATATAGTCAAGACTACGGTCTTCCCAGTTGCAATGTGCGGCGGTGAAAGTTGGACCCTAAGAAAGGCTGAGCGCCAAAGTATGGAGGCCTTTGAACTATGGAGCTGGAGAAGACTCCTGCGAGTCCCTTGGACTGTAAGGCTATCAAACCGGTCAGTCCTAGAGGAGATCAACCCTGACTGCTCTTTAGAAGGCCAGATCCTGAAGCTAAAACTCAAATACTTTGGCCACCTAATGAGGAGGAAGGACTCACTGGAGAAGAGCCCAATGCTGGGAAAGGCTGAGGGCAAGAGAAGAAGGGGACGACAGAGAATGAGGTGGCTGGATGGAGTCACCGAAGCAGTAGGCGTGAGCTTAAATGGACTCCAGAAGATGGTAGAGGACAGGAACGCATGGAGGAACATCATCCATGGGGTCGTGATGTGTCGGACACGACTTTCCAGTGAAGAAGAAGAAGGAGGAGGAGGAGGAGAGGAAGAAGAAGAAGAAGAAGAAGAAGAAGAAGAAGAAGAAGAAGAAGAAGAAGAAGAAGAAGAAGAAGAAGAAGAGGAAGAAGAAGAAGAAGAAGAAGAAGAAGAAGAAGAAGAAGAAGAAGAAGAAGAAGAAGAAGAAGAAGAAGAAGAAGAAGAAGAAGAAAGATTGAGGGCAAGAGAAGAAGGGGATGACAGAGAATGAGGTGGCTGGATGGAGTCACTGAAGCAGGAGGCGTGAGCTTAAATGGACTCCAGAAGATGGTAGAGGACAGGAAGGCATGGAGGAACATCATCCATGGGGTCGTGATGTGTCGGATACGACTTTCCAGTGAAGAAGAAGAAGGAGGAGGAGGAGGAGAGGAAGAAGAAGAAGAAGAGGAAGAAGAAGAAGAAGAAGAAGAAGAAGAAGAAGAAGAAGAAGAAGAAGAAGAAGAAGAAGAAGAAGAAGAAGAAAGATTGAGGGCAAGAGAAGAAGGGGATGACAGAGAATGAGGTGGCTGGATGGAGTCACTGAAGCAGGAGGCGTGAGCTTAAATGGACTCCAGAAGATGGTAGAGGACAGGAAGGCATGGAGGAACATCATCCATGGGGTCGTGATGTGTCGGACACGACTTTCCAGTGAAGAAGAAGAAGGAGGAGGAGGAGGAGAGGAAGAAGAAGAAGAAGAAGAAGAAGAAGAAGAAGAAGAAGAAGAAGAAGAAGAAGAAGAAGAAGAAGAAGAAGAAGAAGAAGAAGAAAGATTGAGGGCAAGAGAAGAAGGGGATGACAGAGAATGAGGTGGCTGGATGGAGTCACTGAAGCAGGAGGCGTGAGCCTAAATGGACTCCAGAAGATGGTAGAGGACAGGAAGGCCTGGAGGAACGTCATCCATGGGGTCACGATGGGTCAGACACGACTTTGCAGCTAACAACAACAACAACAACAAGCAGATGTGTTAGGTGTGCAATTGCTTGGACATTCCTGGGGTATCTCATCCCTCGTACCTCTGCACCAGGCTTGGAAAGGTCAATGCAGACTTTTTCCCACCACCCTTTGGGGTAGGCAAGGGACCACGGGTGGATAGATAGATCCCAATGTGCCAGCTTTCACTTATGGAGTTTTTTAAGGGATCCTTCTCCTTTTTATACTTGTGCGAGTGTGCTATTGGTTATGGAGCCAGGATGACATTTTTGCCTGGAGGAGGATGCTGAGTCAAGTGACTCGAAGAGCATCTGCAGCAGGGGAAAAAAATGTAGGAGAAGACAGACCCTCTCGTGGTTCGGAGCCCCCCCTCCCAAAAAAGCAAGAGCCTAGTTTGACGAGATGGGCAGCTGTGGAAATCAAATTCAATCAATCAATAAAATAAAATAAAAAAGGTAGGGAGGCAGCCTTCCACGATGCCTGTCTGGCTGGATCAAGGATGCTCTGACTTAGTTAACTTCACACACACACACACACACACACACACACACACACACACACACACACCTCAAAAAAAACGCCATGAGATTAATGGGGCCTCAATTTATTTCACCTGATCAATTGAGGTTAGCGTGCCGCTGTCATTTTGAACAGTCACCGAGGGAAAGGCTGTAATTCGAGGATTATCTGTCCTAATAAAAGTACTGGGATCTCAAATCGGGTGCAAGGGAACTATATTGTTTACAAAACCAGTATGCGTGTTTCTGTGTAGGGGCAGAATAGTATAAGAAATATAATAAATCAAGTCTCCACCCACTTAATTTTCCTCCCTATTTTTGCCATCGCCTCCCATCGCTGCTTTACTACAGTATGGCTGCTTCATCCCCTCCTTATCTCAATTAATGGCTGTGAGTTTTCTCCTCACTGTCTCCCTGCCAAACCCGGCCTTGTAACTCACAAACTCCCACCGCCCGGCATGCTTTTCATAAGCTGCTCCAAGGTTTTCTATCCCGGTCTTCCTCCTTTGTCCCAGGGCTTACACGCCCTTCTAAACAGAAGAGCAGAGGAGGAAGGGACCTTGGAGGTCATCTAGTCCAACCCCCTGCTCAGGCAGGAGACCCTACTACGCCATTCCCGACGAGTGGCTTATCCGGTCTTTTCTCCAAAGCCTCCCGTGATGGAGAAGGCCACCACTCTTGGGAGGCGAGCCGTTCCGCCGGTTTATTCCGCTCGCTGTCAGGAAGTATCTCCTGAGTTCCAGGTTGCTTCTCTCCTCGATGAGCTTCCGTCCGTTGCTTCTCGTCCTGCCTTCTGGCGCTTTGGAGAATAGGTGGACCCCCCTCTTCTTTGTAGCAACCCTTGAGATATTGGAATGCTGATATCACGTCATCCCGAGTCCTTCTTTTCATTAACCCCCCCCAAAAAAAACTACAACCCCAGTACCTTTAAGATGGTTGGCTTCTGCAGGCTGGAGATGATCCAAGTGGCCATATAAGACAGCCAGCACGCTTTATGTATTTTGGCACGGAGCATATAACAGAATATCCGAGAGTGGCAAGGGACCTTGGAGGTCTTCTAGTCCAACCCCCTGCTCAGGCAGGGGACCCTACACCAGGGCTGTCCAATCTCTTCTTAAAAACGTCCAGTCTTGGAGCATGCACCGCTTCTGCAGGCGAGCTGTTCCACTGGTGAATTGTTCTCACCACCAGGAAGTTTCTCCTGAGTTCCAGGTTGCTTCTCTGCTTGGTTAGTTTCCATCCGTGGCTTCTCGTCCTGCCTTCCGGCGCTTTGGAGAAGAGGTGGAACCCCCCCCTCTACGCTCGCCAGAGGATGTCCTCTCTGGCCGTCGGTCCTGCGGCATCTGGCACCCCGAACTCTCCTCGCTCTGACTTCCCTTCCCTTTTGTCAACGCTCTCGAACGTGCCTCTTGGCAGGTGCCGTCTCCTATTTTCTCCTCTGCCTGGTTGCCCTTGCTCTGGGCTGAGTCATGTCTTCCCTAACAGTTCCCTGACCTTGGCCCAGACCCAACCTCTTGGCTCCAGCCGGGCCTTCACCCCGCCAGGCTCCTGGAGAGGCCCAGCGTGAACCAGCGCTTTCCAGGCACTTCAACTCCTCTTTGCCTTTGCCTTTTCCTACACCTCCCACGGCAAAGAAAGCGAGGAAGGATACCATGGCATCCTTGGCCCTTTTCAATTCCATTTTCCGGGTGAGAGGGTAGCGATTGCTCCAGAGCAGCTGATTCAGGTGGCCTTGTTGCGTCTAGCAAAAACCTTTCGGCGAGTAAGACGGAAATGGCGGGGGGGGGCGGGCGTGTACAGCGTGCAGGTGTTCCTCGACTTAACGGCCGCCTCTGGAACTGGAATTTCGGTCACCAAGCAGTGCGTTCATTAAACGGCTCGCCACGTGGCCGGAACCCGATTTTACGTCCATTTTTTAACCCTGGTTATTAAAGGGAGTAACGAGCACGTTAAGAGCGTCCAGCTTTGCCAATTGACTTGGCTTCGGACCGTTGTTAAATGAGCAGTCGTAACTCAAGGACAACTTGTATGGAGTGATTAGAATCCTGAATAGGGATTGCATCATTGCATTATCTATTCTATTCTATTCTACTCTATTCTGCATTCTATTCTATTCTATTCTATTCTATTCTATTCTATTCTATTCTATTCTATTCTATTCCATTCCATTCCATTCCATTCCATTCCATTCCATTTCTATTCTATTCTATTCTATTCTATTCTATTCTATTCTATTCTATTCTATTCTATTCTATTCTATTCTATTCTATTCCATTCCATTCCATTCCATTCCATTCCATTCTATTCTATTCCATATTTATTCTATTCTATCCTATCCTATCCTATCCTATCCTATCCTATCCTATCCTATCCTATCCTATCCTATCCTTCTATTCTATTCTATTCTATTCTATTCTATTCTATTCTATTCTATTCTATTCTATTCTATTCTATTCTATTCTATTCTATTCTATTCCATTCCATTCCATTCCATTCCAATTCCAATTCCAATTCCAATTCCAATTCCAATTCCAATTCCAATTCCATTCCATTCCATTCCATTCCATTCCATTCCATTCCATTCCATTCCATTCTATTCTATTCTATTCTATTCTATTCTATTCTATTCTATTCTATTCTATTCTATTCCATATTTATTCTGATTCTATTCTATTCTATTCTATTCCATATTTATTCTGCTTCTATTCTATTCTATTCTATTCTATTCTATTCTATTCTATTCTATTCTATTCTATTCTATTCTATTCTATTCTATTCTATTCTATTCTATTCTATTCTATTCTATTCCATATTTATTCTGCTTCTATTCTATTCTATTCTATTCTATTCTATTCTATTCTATTCTATTCTATTCTATTCTATTCTATTCTATTCTATTCTATTCTATTCCATATTTATTCTGATTCTATTCTATTCTATTCTATTCCATATTTATTCTGCTTCTATTCTATTCTATTCTATTCTATTCTATTCTATTCTATTCTATTCTATTCTATTCTATTCTATTCTATTCTATTCTATTCTATTCTATTCTATTCTATTCTAATTCTATTCTATTCTATTCTAATCTAATTCTATTCTATTCTAGGGCGTTGGGAGCTGCTCTTTTGCACTATTCATTAGAAAGCCAAAAGACATAGAAATAGGGGGATATTTCCAAATTGGTGCAAGTAGAAACAATCAGATGGGTGTGTGTGTGTGAAATTGTACCGATATCTCTCAAGCCGGAACTGTTTCTCTTTGAAGGGGACATTTCCATGCTCCTGAAGATCTTGACCACCTTTAGTGGATTCTATCGCTTTGTCTTTTAAAAGCCGAAGGAAGATTCCTTCACGGGGAAGGACTTTGTGGCTGGATGAAAAATATTAAAATGCCTAACGCATCAGGAGGGCCCACACGATCCTGCCTTTCCTGAGAAACGTTCCCTGTGAAAATGAAGCTTAACAAGCATCATCAAGGCAACGATTCGTCCAGGAAGGATTTAAGGCGTGACGGAGGTCAGGTGGGTCTCTGCCAACAGGTGAAGGGAATGGAGCTGGCTCTTTCCTAGGAATTTCCTGCCCCTTTGTGTTTCTGCCAAGAAAATTGGGGCTCCTTTGGGTGTGCCCCAAAATTCCCACACGTGCACCTGCCTCACCTGTGTGTCCAAATATCTGCTTCTCTTGCTCTAAAGCCTGTGAACTAATTATTATTATTATTTCTCTCTCTCTCTCTCTCTCTCTCTCTCTCTCTCTCGCCTGCATAAGTTACAGGCTGGATGCACTAGCTTTGGTTTCCTCCCCCTCTCCATTTCATACATTTATATCAAAACAGATAGATAGATAGATAGATAGATAGATAGATAGATAGATAGATAGATAGACAGACAGATAGACAGATAGATGGAAGGATGGATGGATGGATGGATATAGATAGATAGATAGATAGATAGATAGATAGATAGATAGATAGATAGACAGACAGACAGACAGACAGACAGACAGACAGACAGATAGATGGAAGGATGGATGGATGGATGGAGATAGATAGATAGATAGATAGATAGATAGATAGATAGATAGATAGATAATGATAGATAGATAGATAGATAGGTACAGAGAGAGAGAGAGAGGTAGGTACATAGGTAGGTAGATAGATAGATAGATAGATAGAGAGAGAGAGAGAGAGAGAGAGAGGTAGGGAGAGAGAGAGAGAGAGAGAGAGAGAGAGGTAGATAGATAGATAGATAGATAGATAGATAGATAGATAGATAGATAGGTACAGAGAGAGAGAGAGGTAAGTAGATAGGTAGATAGATAGATAGATAGATAGATAGATAGATAGATAGATAGATAGATAGATAGATAGATACAGAGAGAGAGAGAGAGAGAGAGAGGTAGATAGATAGATAGATAGATAGATAGATAGATAGATAGATAGATAGATAGATAGATAGATAGATAGGTACAGAGAGAGAGAGAGAGAGAGAGAGAGAGAGAGAGAGAGAGAGAGAGAGAGTTTCCTGCTCAGGCAGGAAACCCTATACCATTTCAGCCAAATGGCTGTCCAGTCTCTTCCTAAAAACCTTCCAGTGTTGGAGCATTCATCGCTTTTGGAGGCAGGTTGTTCCACTGGTTAATTGTTCTCACTGTCAGGAAGTTTCTCCTTAATTCCAGGTTGCTTCTCTCCTTGACTAGTTTCCATCCGTTGCTTCTTCTCCTGCCTTCAGGTTTCTTTGGAGAATAAATCCCCCCCCCCGTCCTCTTTGTGGCAACCTCTCAAATACTGGAATATTGCTATCTTGTCCCCCACTAGTCCTTCTATTCTCTAGACTGGCCAGACCCAATCCCTGCAGCCGTTCTTCATATCTTTTAGTCTCCAGGCTTTTAAATCATCTTAGCTGCTCTTCTTTGCACTTTTTCCAAAAGTCTCAACGTCTTTTTTTTTTTTTTGGCAATGTGACCAATGTGACCGGATACAGTTATTCCAGGTGTGGCCTTACTAAGGATTTATAGTAGCAGTGCTAATCCTTCACGTGATTCGATTCCGTCCCCTCTCTTTATGCAACCAAGGATTGTATTAGCTTGTCTTGGCTGCGTGTTTGTAAGGTAGCACAACGTTTAAAACAAAAAAACCAAAAAAACCGTGCATAGAACTTGTAACCGGGGTTCGCTGTCGGCGTGGTGACATTTCAGACCAGTGAAAAGTCCTCGCAGAAAGGCTTGGCAGTTGTGTGTCTTCCTGAGTGAAGAAACACAAAAGGTCAGACTAGCCAGGATAAGGGGTAGGCTTCCCTTTTCTGCCATCTGTATTATATCCCCAGTGTCAAAAGACGAGAGTAGATAAAATTAACTGGAACAAATCATTGGGGGTGGGGGGGTGGGGAGAGGAAAAGCTTCGTAAGACTCCTGCTAGCTCATTTCTCTATTAAGAGTAAGCAACACACACATATATACACACACACACGCCCCTGCACACATAAACAGAGCCGACGTTCAAACAATAGCCCTGTCACATCTGGCTTGGCGCCACTTGCAGGAACAAGGAAGAGCGATTCGGTGGAAGGGGAGAGGGAAATGAAGAGCAGATGTTGCAGTAAGGGATACAGCTGCGGACTAGAACCACGCATGCAGACATAAATAAAACCGGCTTTTCCCAACACGATGCCCTCACGGGCCTCCTCGCTCCAGGTAGCCCGGTCAAGGCTGAAAGTGGAAGACCTCCGGCGTGCATCCAGTTGGGAAAACCAGTTTTTAGGTGAATCAATGGCCGGTAAGATTCAGTGACAACAGATCCGTAGAGATTGATGGTCTTGTCATCCCTAGGAGAGCCTCTGCTTTGTCGTGGGAAAACTTAACTCCTTGGCACGTCCTTGAAGCAGGCTTAGGCCCTGGAGCACAGGACTTGTTTCCCCTGGTCAAGCAAGAGAGGCCGTGGACAAGGAGTCTCACGTTGGAGAAATTGACTCGCAACGTTTCCGCCGCCCGCAGCTCCTTTTTCAGCTTTGCCGGGCAAAGGGAGGAATATGGGGTCTTCCTTCCTTTGAGTTATTTCCTAGGGACCAAGTCGGCCTTTGGTTACCCTGGGATGGGGATCGCGGTCGTGCATTGCTTCTCATAACGTTGAAGAGACGTCCTCGCTCGCTGATCAACCCCGGAGTAGCACACCCCTGGTGCAGTGGCGCTCTCCTCTCCGCTTAGCAAGGACTGCTGGTGGAGGTGGTGGTGGGGCTTCCTCACTTGGCACAACTTCTGAATTTGAAGAGGAAACTGGCTTTGGGGCCTGGCCGGATCAGGCAAGGTCGGCCAAGGTGCCGTTCCGATGTCCATTTGGGACCAACCCTTGACCTCTTCCCTCCTTAGCCGAGGAGGCGTTCCCGGGGTCCGAAAAGCAGCCGCCTTCTCTTGTGCCTCCGGAGTAAGGCAAACGTCGTGCCTTGACTCCCGTCTCTTGGGGGGGGAGCCCTGGGAGGTTGCTCTCTTGAGTGTACAGGAGTTCAGGTAGACGGGGGCTGAATCAGATGCACTCGCCGGTCTGGCACGCTAAAGAGGGCCTCCTGGCTAGCAAGGATGACGGGTGTCTTCTTCCCGCGTAGGTTGGGTGGGAGAAGCCAGACTGGGCCGAGCTGCCAGCTGGAAATAGGTCCGCTTGGGAAGAGACCCTCAATGTTGTGGCTGGCTGGAAGATCTCCGAGAACTGTGGAGTGTGTGTGTGGGGTGTGTGTGGGTGTGTGTGTGTGAAATGGCCCTTGAGTTGGAAGCACTGCTGGAAGCCAAGGCTAGTTCTGCTGATGAGGTCCCTTCTCCTGCAAGCGACTCGTAAAATATGGCTCAAATTTTCATTACGGGCTCTATTGATTATCTTTGGGGACAGATGAATTATGGGGGACATTAAATTAAAGGAAGAAAGGGAAATATTTGAATGGGTTTGGGAGGTCGATGCATGGGTGGGGTGCAGTCCCCCAGCCCTGCTGCCTCTCTGGCACTCGAGGCTCTGAAGGATGGACAACACACACACACACACACACACACACACACACCAGCCTGTGCCTGTTCTCTCCTGTTGTGCTTCTGCCAAGGGCCAGCCATGTTCAGGGGCCTTGCTGAGGAAGAGAAAACCATGAGGAGCTGTGGAGGGCCAGTTTTTCAACCTGGAGTTATACACTGAGTTTTCGGATGGTTAGCCGGTTGGATTTTGCAGCTATGTGAACTAGAAGTGAATTAAAACAGAATAGGAATAGAATAATTAGTGATAAGAATAGAATAGAATAGAATAGAATAGAATAGAATAGAATAGAATAGAATAGAATAGAATAGAATAGAATAGAATAGAATAGAATAGAATAATAGAAGGAATGAAGAATAGAATAGAACAGAATAGAATAGAACAGAACAGAACATAACAGAACAGAACAGAATAGAATAATAGAAGGAATCAAGAATAGAATAGAACAGAACAGAATAGAATAGAATAGAATAGAACAGAACAGAACAGAACAGAACAGAACAGAGTAGAGTAGAGTAGAGTAGAGTAGAGTAGAATAGAATAGAATAGAATAGAATAGAAATACAGAATAGAACAGAACAGAACAGAATAGAATAGAAATACAGAACAGAATAGAATAGAAATACAGAACAGAACAGAATAGAAATACAGAATAGAACAGAACAGAATAGAATAGAAATACAGAACAGAATAGAATAGAAATACAGAATAGAATAGAATAGAAATACAGAATAGAATAGAGTAGAACAGCACAGCACAGAACAGAACAGAACAGAACAGAGCTGGAAGGGACCGTGGAGGCAGCCACTTCCAAAAGTCCAGGGGAGGGAGAGGATTTACAGTCAGCTTTATTTCCTACTTTTCCTTTGAAACCCAGTAACTGATTTTAAAAAAGGTGCCTTTCCCCCCTCGTCTCTGCGCTTGTGTTTTTTTGGAGTTTGAGTTTTCTCGGTTGAGTTGAGCTGGCAGCTGCTGCTTCTTTGCAACTTCGTGTTGCTTTTGTGAGGTGGAGAAGGAAGGAAGGCGGCCCTGGATCCCCGTCTGCCTTGCGAGGTGCCCAGCGCCGTCTTTTGAAAACCAGCTTTTCCCCATCCCACGTGCGCCCTGCTCCGAGATGTTTAAAAACGCCTTTTTTTAAAAAATAATAATAATTTTTTTCTTTAAAAAAGACATTGTTGATATTTCAATTGTCTCCCATCCTGTTTGGGTTTCGTTACCAAGGAAGTTGTGTTGCTTCATCTCTTCCCGCTGGTGGCTGCCTCTTCCACGACAGGCCTGTTTGAAAGGCATCAGTTCCAGCGGACGATTACTTAGATCCGTCTGTCCGTCTGTCCGTCTCAGCAAACCCAGTTCACTTTTCTTCCCCGAAGGAAGTTGACGGGGGTTGTTTGTGAAACGCTAACACGAGGAAGGGCAGACCAGTTTCTTCGCTGTTCACGTGACATGTGTTCGTGGCGAAGCTCTTTCTGATCCAGATTATGCACAGGTCCTGTGTACTGTTGTTTTAGAAGAACTGTAAATGTGCTTTTAAATTGGGCAATTCCCCCCCCCACCATCAGGCACTTTAAATGTATCTTTCCCTAAACTTTTGTTTGTGATCTTCCTTCCTTCCTTCCTTCCTTCCTTCCTTCCTTCCTTCCTTCCTTCCTCCCTCTTTTCCCTCATATCATCTTCCTTCCTTCCCATCCCTTCCTTCCTTCCTTCCTTCCTTCCTTCCTTCCTTCCTTCCTTCCTTCCTTCCTTCTTTCCTTTTCCTTCCTTCCTCTTTTCCTTAAATCATTTTCCTTCCTTCCCTCCTTCCATTGATCCCATCCTATCCCTCCTTCCTCCCTCCCTCTCCTCCATTGATTTCCTTCCTTCCTTCCTCCCTCCCCCTTCCTCCCTCTTTTCCCTCATATCATCTTCCTTCCTTCCCATCCCATCCCATCTCTTCTTCCTTCCTTCCTTCCTTCCTTCCTTTTCCTTCCTTCCTCTTTTCCTTAAATCATTTTCCTTCCTTCCCTCCTTCCCATTGATCCCATCCTATCCCTCCTCCCTCCCTCCCTCTCTTCCATTGATTTCCTTCCTTCCTTCTCCCTCCCCCTTCCTCCCTCTTTTCCCTCATATCATCTTCCTTCCTTCCCATCCCATCCCATCCCATCCCATCTCTTCTTCCTTCCTTCCCTTCCTTCCTTCCTTCCTTCCTTCCTTCCTTCCCCTTCCTTCCTCTTTTCCTTAAATCATTTTCCTTCCTTCTCTCCTTCCATTGATCCCATCCCATCCCTCCTCCCTCCCTCCCTCTCTTCCATTGATTTCCTTCCTTCCTTCCTTCCTTCCTTCCTTCCTTCCTTCCTTCCTTCCTTCCTTCCTTCCTCCCTCCCTCCCTCCCTCCCCTCCCTTCCTTCCTTCCTTCCTTCCTTCCTTCCTTCCTTCCTTCCTTCCTTCCTTCCTTCCTTCCTTAATTTTTATCTAACCAGCCTACTGTGGCAAACCTTGTCAGTACCCCAAGGAAGCTCCAGTTTGGCCCTGGCGAGGATCGCCCATGTTCACCGCTGGGCTCAAGGCCGCCTAGCGCAAGTCTGTGGCTGACCTGCAGCCGGTTCATCGCTAGCCAAGCGGTCACCCGAGGCCCGCAGGCAGACCAGGTTGCACGGCTTCTTCTCCACCAGACATTATCCCAGGGAGCCAACGAGGGCTTCAAAGAGGACGTGTGTGAACTTCTGACGTCTCTGATGAAACAATTAGCCGTCTGAAGGCTGGAGGGATCTCTTAATTAGGGCAGCCGCTTTGATCCAAAGAGAAAGAGAGAGAGAGGCTGTGTTTTTTGGTAAGTCTTTTCAAGTGTTGTGTTTACACTGCTCCGCGTCTACTCCCTTGCCATCCTTGGTGACTCTTTTCAAAAATAATCGTAATAAAATGTTCTGCAAAGCTTCTGTTTTCACCTGGGCCTAACTCAAAGGCTGCCCGTTTCCATGGCTGCTCCGTCTCCCTGTGGCAACACGCCCTTTTTGTGTGTAAGCAAACTGATCGTTGTTAGACATTTTTTTTCTTTTCTTTTCTTTTCTTTTCTTTCCTCCGTAAACTTCTCCACGTTGAAGCAGCAATAGGGAATGGATTGGAAAGGGAAGTCAACGTGGATGGCGCCGAGGGCAGGTGAACAGTTTGGCCCTATCCTGATCTGAAAATGTATGTTGGAAACAACTTTTCCTTTGGAGGTGATTTTTTATTTTATTTTTTTGCCTGTCAAGAAAACTTACTTTATCAGTAGCTCAGGAAAGTTGCGATTTCTGAGGAAAAGGATCCTGGTTATTGGACACGGTTGGGACTGAGCTTTCCCTTGAAGGATCAAGATCTTGACTTGCTTGACTCGCAACCGCTCACTTAGAGCTGGCTGGTGTGTGGTGAACGAGGATGTAACTCAGGGCCAGCTTCTGACTTAGCCTTTTACTAGCCTGCATTCCAG
>NW_028148319.1:0-27285 GCF_947247035.1 Vipera ursinii | reverse complement strand
CTCTTTCTCTCTCTCTCTCTCTCTCTCTTTCTCTCTCTCTCTCTCTCTATCTCTCTCTCTTCTCTCCCTCTCTCTCTCCCTCTCTCTCTCTCCCTCTCCCTCCCTCCTCTCTCTCTCTCTCTCTCTCCCTCTCTCTCTCCCTCTCTCTCTCTCTTCCATCTCCCTCTCTCTCTCTCTCTCTCTGTGTGTGTGTGTGTGTGTGTGTGAGAGAGAGAGAGAGAGAGAGAGATTGCACAGGGGGAGCGTACCTGAGCGCCTTTTCCCTCCTTTCCAGCCCATCTCCAAATCGGTGGTGAATTTGGTAGCAGGTGTTGCCATCCTCAAGCGACCTAGAAAAGGAGCCACACTGAAGCATTGGGGGGGGGGGCTGGGCAGGAGGGACCCCCCCGACTGGTCCTCCTCCTCCTCTTAAGAAGTGGAAAACTCACCCAATTCGGGCAAACTCTTTCTCAGAAAAATCCCAGATATAGCGTATTTTTTGTACCTGGATATATCTCCCCTATAAGAGCAACACACCACGAAAAGGTTAGGCGGCCAGGGGTCCCGGCCAGCCTCCCCTCGCCTCCCTTCAGCCAGGCCTGGGGGCAGGAGGTCCGGCCTTGTCCTTTGGAGACACCCGGCAGGCTCGGCTCTGCCTGGGGCAGGGAGATCAGCCCCCGCTTCCCCCTCCCCAGCTGAACTCCCGCTGCCTCCTTCCACCCTGAGGGCGGCAGGAAATGCCACCGGGAAACAAACGCCAGGGGTGTCCAGAGTTGACTTCTGCAAGCAGCCCCCCCAAGGCCATGTGGGGACAGCCCGTGTTCTTCCTGGATGGGTCCTTGGGCGGGGGGTGGGTGGGCACCGGGAGGTCTTAAATCGGGAAGGGGATGTAGGCGAAGTCTGCAGGAGCCTCCGGGTGGAGGGCTGCAAGTGTTTCGCAGGTCGTGGTGGCTCCCTTGCGCCTCGCTCTGGCCTCAGGCTGTGCCCCATGGAACTGGCCCAGTGGGAGGCAGAGCAAAACAAGCTTGGAGGCTCTTGGTAGTGTTTCACACACACACACACACACACACACACACACACACACACACACACCAGCAGCCCCCACTTGCTCCCAGGTAACCCCTGGCTTACTTTCATGTCGGGCATCTTGATGGCTTTCCATAGGACTGAATGCTTTTCTTTGCTGAAGCCCTGATCCAATTCTTCATGGCCCAGAAGATCCCGGAAGTCGAGGCAGATCACCCGCTTCCGAGTGTATCTCTTACTCTCATCCTGGGGGAAGAAAAAAGGAGGAAAGGAGAGAAGCTCTGGCTGAATCTGGGAATTCGGTCGGGGATCTTTCCGTTAGAGCAGGACTGGTTTAATCCTTCCAGCAAGAGACTGGGTTCCGGATCCTCTTACTTAACTATTAACTTACTCATTAAATTTATTTGTCCCCCTCTCACCACGGGTGACTTTGGGCAACTTACAACATTAAAATTATGCCAATGTCTTTTCCTCTGGAAGGAGAGAGTTGCATTGACAGAGGGATCCAATCAAGCTCACGTGAGGTACGAACACCACTCTATAAAGCCTTAGTAAGGCCACACGTAGAATACTGCAAACCATTTTGGTCTCCACACTATCAAAAAGATGTTGAGACTCTAGAAAAAGTGCAGAGAAGAGCGACGAAGAGGATTAGGGGACTGGAGGCTAAGCCAAATGAAGAACAGTTGCGGGAACCGGGCACGGCTAGTCTAGCGAAGAGAAGGACCAGGGGAGACATGATGGCAGTCTTCCAATATTTGAGGGGCTGCCACAGAGAGGAGGGGGGGGTTCAACCTATTCTCCAAAGCCCCTGAAGGCCAGACAAGGAATAACAGATGGAAACTGATCCAGGAGAGATTCAACCTGGAAATAAGGAGGATTTTTCTGGCAAAACAATCAACCAATGGAACAGGAGTTGCCTTCAGAAGTTGTGGGAGCTTCGTCGCTGGAAGCTTTCAAGAAGAGACTGGACTGTCAGAAATGGTGTAGGGTCTCCTGCTTGGGCAGGGGGTTGGACTAGATGACCTCCAAGGTCCCTTCCAACTCTCTGACTCCGATTCAGAAAGGGAGGAAGAGGAAGAGGAGCAGGAGCAAGGCGGAAGGGCTGCAGTACCCAGCATTAGATCAGAAGAAGGAAGAAGCCACCCATCCTGAACGCTGTGGCGGATTCAGTTTCCCACCAGCCCAATCTCTGAACTATAAATCAAATTCAGTCTGATCTTGTGGCCCAACGAATGAATGTTTAGTCAAATAAACAAAGTAGTTGTGACTGGCCGAAGCCACGGCTTTCCTCTGAAGAAGGAGAAGCTGAAACGCCTCTCCAAGCTCTCTCTGTGTCCAGGGCAGAAGATATGACGCCTAAGGAAGAACAGAACAAGGAGCAACTCTCTGCTGTGACTCCCACAGTCGAACACGGAGAGAATCGGGTTGCTTCAGAAGAGTGAAAGGGACCTACTGTGGTTCTGAGCAGCACCACGTCGGCCTCCTCCAAGCTGCAGGGCTGGCCGTTGGCCCAGACGCCCCACTCGGGTTTCCAGTGGAAGAGAAGCAGGAGGCCTCCGCAGGACAGGACGTAGCCAGCCAGGCACAGGGCCCTCCGGAAGCCCTGGGTCTTGTAGCCAAATACCTCCTGGAAGGAAAGAGTTTGCCGTGAAGAGAACCTTCCCACTCAGTCTGCGTGAAGGCTCAGTCCTGGTAAAGTCTCTTTTCAAAATAATCGACCTGGAGGAGAACAGATGGCGGAACCTGGGGCGGAGTCAACAGAGGTGCTGAAAGAAAAGTCGTCTTCGGGGTCCTGTCCAAGCCGGGAATAAGCAAAATGAAGATTGCTTTAGAAAGGTGGTTGTGGTTTATCGAAGAGCAGAGCCAGACAAAAATGTGACTCTGGGAAAGCTGACCCCATGTAGCTGGGAGTGGTGGGTTTTTATACCTTCCTGGGCTTTTGTGTTTGAGGTTGTTTCCTGTTCCCGTGGCATGAACTTTGACCTGAGCTTTTGAGCATGTCCAGCTCTGCTCTTCAATAAATTACAACCTTCTTCCTAAAGCAGTCTCCGTTTGGTTTATTCCCGGCTTGGACTGGACCCCGAAGAAGAGTTTTCTTTCAACAGAGGAATCAACCTAGCATCCCTACGTAGCCAGAAGCAAACAAAGTCCAACTTCCCTTGAATTCCCTTGACTCTTGTCTATCTCTAACCCGTGCTGGCCATTAGTTGAGAAGATTCCTCTGCGTAGGCTTTTAGCAGTAAATCAGCTCAATTGAACCTTGACGTGTGGACTGGCCTTTCATGCTTGACACAACCATCCGTATATTCAGCAAACAGGTTTCCCAACCGCATAAAATATACCTGGGAAGTCACTGAGTCTTGCATACTGTATTGAATTTTGGATTCTATCCTGAAACAGGAAACCTTCCAAGACACTCTGTAAAAATGTGAAGAATTTTCACGTGGAATTCAGAGACCACTTAAAATCAGCCGTTGGACTGGATTTGTACAATACACTACAGCACCAAACCTAACTAGAGTTAAGATTAATCCAGCTTTGCATGTTGTACAAATGCTGCTGTAGGTGTTCCCCAATCTGATGAAGCCACAGTGGCTACAATCTGAGAATGTGACTCCAGCTGTGTTATTTTGTTATTCTATTAGATGCACCTGTTTCCTAATTTTGTCCTGTTCAAATGCAAGATCGTTGGACACTTCATCCTCAGAAACCAAATTCTTTCCTTCGTGGTGCAATAAAAGGAGATTTTATTTTTTATTTTTTCATTTTAATCCCATTTATATCCCGCCCTTCTCCGAAGACTCAGGGCGGCTTACAATTTAAGCACAAACCAATGTGCTAACAATAGCCTTCATTCTATGTATATGCCTGCTTATTAGGGCTTTCACACACACCCCCAAGCGGCATTATTACAAAATCACCTTATCACCTGGTGTCCTACTTGTCGTCTCTATTGTTCTGCCAAAGGTCAAGGCTGGAATTACCAAAGGCCCCTCCCACCTGGAGAGCCCAGGCTAGTGGCCCTGGCTTGTCCACAGGGTCCCCGGACAGCCCTGCGTCACAAGCCATTCAAGGTGGACGATGTGAAGCTTTTTTTTGGCCTTTGCTGCTGTCCAGTAAATAAAACTGGAGCCACCTCCTTGCTGGCTGAGCTGAACCACAGATGAGTCAGCTCCGATTTGCAACTGGGGTCTGCTGGGTGCAAAGCAAGCCGGAAATTGGCCAGGCTATTTGCTAACAATGATTGCCAAGGAACACCACTTAAGCTGAGATGGTTTTAGGCAATTGTTATGAGCCAACTGACCATGGACCTGAACTCAGATACCACTCAGTAGCTTAGTTCACTCAAGGAACCTGGAAGAGGTAATTGTAGATCAGGCTAGCAATTGATCCAGCCACCCAACCGGCTTGGCCAGGTTAGTGAAAGACTCAAGACTATTATGGACCTCAGTTTGGCTTTTATGGGGCTTAATCAAGCAACCAGTCTTTCATTACAGTCACAGACCAGAATTAGAGGCTTAGTGCTTTTTGTGAATCCTGGCTGGCTGGTTAGTTTTGGATTCTATGTACCAGAAAGTTGTCAGCCCAGCAACTCCCAAAGGGGATTTTTTCAAGAGGCACCTGGACTTTCTTTGTTTTTCCTTGAAGACATTTCGCTTCTCATCCAGGAAGCTTTTTCAGTTCTGACTGAATGTCAGAAAAGAAGAAGCTTCTTGGATGAGAAGTGAAACATTTTCAGGGAAAAACAAAGGAAGTCCAGGTGCCCCTTGAAAAAAGCCTCTTTTGGACAACCCTGAAGCCAGGTGAGGGAGACTCTCCACAGGCAACCTCAAGCACAGCAGCTGTTTTTCTCATGCTGCTTTCTGTTTGCAGGTGGAAGGTGAAGCGAATCAATCTAACAAATACATAAATAAGCATTAAAAGAGATCCGTCAACAGATAACATTAATACAGATCCGAGCAGGCGGGTTTGTAACCCTATCTATCCTGAAAAATCTCTCAAACTCAGGGCACCCTTTTGACAGCCAAACGGCAGTGATTTCTATACATCAAATTCAAGGTTATTTATGGGATTGTAAAGATGGATTGGATAATTAATGACAATAATCAATCATTCCATTTTTACAAAAACAATTTCTTGAACGTTAAGAGAGTTTGAATTGGTTAGAACAAGGGGGTCCAGGAACACCTTGAAGGCCGTTTGCATAAAGAGGATTGACTGTGTCTCCCCTGGTTGCGTAGGTGGGGTGGGTGTGGGGCAGGCAGGCCGACCCCTTGCATGGAGGAAGGGTTTGGCCAGGAACAGCTGCAGCAGGAGACAGATCACTGCACCCTGTTTCAGAGGCAGGAATCTGCTCCACCTCAGCAGTAAGCAGGAGGAAGAAGCGTGTTCCACCTCTGGAGGCTCTCAAAAGGAGACTGGGCAGCCATTAGTCTGAAATGGCCTAGGGCTAGGCCAGGGGGAGGCAACCTTGGCTCTTTTGTGACTCGTGGACTTCAACTCCCAGAATTCCTCAGCCAGCATGGCTCAGCTTGGAAAACTCTCCCTTTCCCCTCAGCATGGCTGGCTCAGGAATTCTGGGAGTTGAAGTCCACGAGTCATAAAAGAGCCAAGGTGGCCTACTCCTGGTCTAGGGTCTCCTGCCTGAGCAGGGGGTTGGGCTAGAAGACCTCCAATGAGTTCCCTCCAACTCATTGTTCTATTTTCTATGTGCTTGTCAGCTGAGCAAGGACACACAATTCCTGCTTCTGCCCCAAGGGATCAAGACTGCTTGGGGGGTGGGCTTGGGGGGGTGGCCTCCAGAAGAGGGGCCCAAGCAGCCTTCAGTCCTGGATGCAGCTGGGAGGCCCAATAGGGAGGGAGGTGAGTGATGGTGGGCCCAAAGAGTGAGCAGAAAGATTTTAACACTGCTAAACCCGGATGCTTTTGCATTGGCAACAGATGGAAATGTAGTCATTTTCTTCTTATGTCTTACTCTTAGAGTTAGATGATGCTGGGAGGAGGGGATGTGAACGAGAGTCCAGCTAGACAGAACAACACTAAACGTAGCCTGGGAATCAAGGTTACTGAGCCCAGAACTGATAAAGAATTGGCGGGCTGGAGAGCTGGAGAGGAAGCTCCCGCTTCAAGCTAATTGGGGAACCTGATTTACAACTGTTAATTGGAGGAGGAAATTGTGCTTTGATGCTAGGTGCTCAGGGGAGGGGAACTCAGTTTTTGGCTTCGATTGTGTTAGTGCCGATGCTACGCTACTCAAATAAAGATTCTTTAAGGTAAACAATGCCTCCAAGTTCTTCGAAGAGTTTCATCTGTCAGAACCGTGACATAAGATTTAAAAACAAATCAAATCCTGGAAACTTTTGCCAACAGGATTGTATTTCGACAAACATTTCTGGAGAATAGCGCGTATAGGAGCAATCGAGCTGAAAGCAAACAAACTGCCTCAGCTCTGACCAAACTAAGATGGGCCGAGAGAGGCCAGCCCAGGACAGGGTCAGGCCCTCTGGGTGGAAACTACAAGGGAGAGTTTCGTGCTGGACGTCAGGAGGAAGTGTATGGCCACACGAAGGCTCAGCCGGTGGGACAGGCTGCCCAGGAAGTGGCGTGGCAGGCTGCCTTGCTTGCCAGCTCTGCCGTGGGGCCAGACCGCCCCCCCAAGGTCACTCGAGATGCTTCCCACTCTGCCCTCGGCCCTGGCAGGAAGCTGCCTCCGCCAGGCTGGGTTCCTTGGGGACCCTTGCTGGGGCAGCCCTGGGCTGACAAAGGGGCCTGGACACGGCTATGGGGAGAACCTAGGGGAGCAGGCTGAGCCCCAGGCATGCCCAGCCCTCTTTATCAGGAGCTGGGCAGGGTGCGAGGCACAGGGGGTGGAGCATGTGGCTCTCTGATGCAATGCACTGGGGAGATGCCCCTCCTTCCAAGAGCAGACCCCCATGGGGATTCCTCCTTCCCCTCCTCCTCCTCCTCCTCCTCCTTCTGCTGCCCACCAGGAGCCCCCTGCACCAGAAGCCAAAGAACTGAGGAAGCTTCTTGGATGAGAAGCAAAACATTTTCAAGGAAAAAAATCCCAAGAAAGTCCAGTTGCCTTTTGGAAAAAGCACCTTTGGGACAACCATGATCTGGATGATGGAGAATCTCCAGAGACATCTAGAATAAATTGGCACCCGGTCCAGAAAGGAGGCAGCGCTGCCAATGGGCAATCGGGAGGGAGAAACGTAGAATCCCCTGGAGATCCGAGTGGGACCAACCCCCCCCCAAGTGCAGAAAGAGGCGGAGGGGGCTTTGCAGAGTCTTCCTTTGCAAGGAACAGAGGATCCAAGGAACCGGAAGGCAACTGTGCCCGCAGCATCGCCTGCCAGACTCGCCAGTTCAGAATCTTCTAGGAGCCAGGAAGAGATGGAGAAGGGCCCCTCAGTCAACCAGTGGACTGCGGAAGAGATAATTACTCCCGTTTAAGAGTACGTCCTCCATTAAGCAAAGAGGCAGCATTGGCTTTGAGCCAAACCTGTATGGCTGCTGCAAAGCCAGAATCCGAAAGCCTCAGGCAGCAAGACTTTTGCCACCAGGCAAGAAAGAGATCTCACGCAAGCAAGTCGGAGAAATGGAGGAAAACTAGATAACCTTTGGGTCACCCTTTCGGAGATAGTTCCTTACCTAAACAGATCAACAGGGTGGCCACAGGCAGTGGAAGCAGGAAGGACTTCTGACTTCCTGCCGGCTTCCCCACTGAGTTTCCTTGTGGGAAGTTGGCAGAGAGAAAGTCAATGGGGAAACCGGCAGGGGAGGCCACAAGTTGCTCTGGTACGTTTCCCCCATCTGTGCACATTCCCTAGCCCAGCCCTGAGCACCCTCAATCAATCAATCAATCAATCAGAATAGAGCTGGAAGGGACCTTGGAGGTCTTCTAGTCCAACCCCCTGGCTCAGGCAGGACACCCTATACCAATTCAGACAAGCAACTGTCCAGTCTCTTCTTGAAAGCCTCCAGTGTTGGAGCACCCATAATTTCTAGAGGCAGGTTGTTCCACTGGTTAATTGTCCTCAATTGTTCTTCTTAATTTCAGACTGCTTCTCCCCTTGATTAGTTTCCAACCGTTGTTTCTTGTCCTGCCTTCTGGTGCTTTGGAAAATAAGTTGACCACCACCCCCCCTTCTTTGTGGCAGCCCCACAAATACTGGTATGCTGCCATGGTGTCACCTCTAATCCTTCAATCAATCAGTTTATTGTTACAGCCATAGGCCAACACGTAAAACTAAATTTTTATTGTCAGGTCACTATGATTCAATCTCTCTGAAGGTTTTCAACACCATTTTGCTGAGTATTCTCATCGAGAAGCTGACTGACTTGAAATTCTCCCCCTCCATCTGTGATTGGATTCAAGACTTTCTTAGGGACCGGTTACAAACAGTGAGGATCGGTCTGCTTTGTCCACCCCCCTGAAGCTTTGCACTGGCTCGCCTCAGGGCTGCGTGCTTAGCCCCTACCTGTATTCTTTGTACATTCTGTGTATCATCTGACCCATCTACTGCGATAATTAAGTTTGTAGATGATACGACCGTGGTGGGTCTTATTACAGGTGGGGATGAGGCAGCGTACAGGGCGGAGGTACAAAAACTATCCATATGATGTTGTAACAACAACTTGCACTTGAACATTGGCAAGACAAAAGAGATGGTGCTAGATTTCTGGAGGAAAAAGGAGGAACCTGCCCCATTTTACATCAGGGAGGACTGTGTAGAGAGAGTTTCCTCCTTTAAATTTCTGGGAGTCTACCTCTGCGAAGATCTGACCTGGAAAGTTAACACAACCCAGGTGGCCAGAAAGGCTCAACAGAGGCTTCACTTTCTCAGGGTCTTGCGGAAGAACAGGGTAGAACAACGGCTAATGACCCTCTTTTACCGGTCTACCATAGAGAGCGTCCTCTCATATGGTATTGTGGTTTGGTATGCCGGTCTGACAGCCACGGATAGGAAAGCATTACAGAGGGTGGTGAGCACAGCATAAGACATCGTGGGCTGTCCCCTGACACCACTGGATGACCTCGCCAGGGCTCGCTGCCTTGGAAGAGAGAGGAAGATTCCCAGGGATGACTCACACCCTGGACGGTATCTCTTTACTCTCCTACCATCCGGTAGGAGATACAGGAGTATAGCCAGCCGCACCAACAGGCTGAAAAACAGCTTTTATCCATGGGCTGTCAGGCTTTTGAACGGGAAATAATTTTTATAAACTTTATGCATGATTGACTTGCGAGGCCGGTGTGTTGTGCAATTAGCTCACATGGCGTAATAAGATGGAGGGTTTGTGTCATTGTAAGCTGGGGGTGGGGGCACGAAGGGAGGCTCAGCCAATCTCAACGTATACATGGTTGTACTTTGACAATAAAGGTTCATTCATTCGTGAAGGTAGATAGGTTTTGTTATACTGTCTGTATAACTAGGCAGACTTTGGACACTCGTTGATTACATTATTAATTGTAATATATTGCTATGCCTTCTTGTGTTCAGTTCTGTTTACTTCTGTTTTGTTTGAATAATCCTTCTTTTCTCTAGACTAGCCGCACCCAATTCCTGCGACCGTTCGTCATGTGTTTTAATCTCCAGGCCTTTGATCGTCTTAGTTGCTCTTCTTTAGCTTTTCCCTCCCTGACCCCCATCCTCCCAGTTCCTCTCCAACCTGTGCAGCACCCTTATGAATTTCCCGTGACACTCACCACACCTCACACCCTCGTCTGCCTCCTACCTCTTGCACACCCGTGCACACCCTTCCCAACCCTCATCATAACTCAAGCACCTCCTCACTCTCTACCCAGACCCTGCTGCCTTGGACTTGCAAATCCCTGCCAGCTTCCACATGGATTTTGCTGGTGGGAAGCTGTCACTGGGCACTGGAAATGACAATGTCGCAGTTCCGACAGATGGAGCTCTTCAAAGAACTTTGAGGCATTGTTTGCCTTAAAGAATCTTTATTTGAGTAGCACAGCATCGGCACTAACATAGTCAAAGCCAAAAATTGAGTTCCCCTCCCCTGAGCACATAGTATCAAAGCACAATTTCCTCCCCCAGTTAACAGTCATAAATCACAATCCCCAATTAGTTTGAAATGCGAGCTTCCCCCCCCCCCCAGCTCTCCAGCCTGCCAATTTTTATCATCTCTTATTTCAGCACCCTTGGTTCTCACGCTAGGTTCAGTATTATTATGTCTAGCTAAACTCTCATGCACATTCCTCCCCCCAGCATCATCTAACTCTAACTCTAAAAGCAAAAGCAAAAGAAAATGGTTGCATCTCCATCTGTTGTCGATGCAAAAACATCCCATGTTAGCAGCATTGACAGACAACCACCACAGCTGACTGTGGTAGTAAGAGCCACAGCTTTCCCAAATTTCAGTCCCAAGGGAATAAGAAGTCCCAAATTTTGCATACATTCTGTAAATTAGCTAACCTAAAGTACAATTTGTTCAAACATTGCTGCCCTATTATGCACTGTTTTCCCCAGCTGAAGGTTACAAAGAGACAAACAGATGGGAGAGGTTTTTTGCAGCGTATAAGCTGGCAAGAAAGAGGGAGCCAGCGCTTTTTCCAAAAAGGGAAGAGAAATCCCAGGGGTGTTATATTCGAGAGCAATCATGGGAGGGATCTCAGTGAGGCAAAGGAGGTGAAAGGAAAGATTAAAAAAAACAAAGTACTGGACTCTCTTGCAAACAGGATTGTAGACCGGCAAACCTTTCCGGAGAAAAGCCTATTTAAGGCTTTCAACCAAGGGGAAAGCAAATTAAGTGTGCCAGCTAAAGTTACAATGGGCTGGGAGAGGCAGGCCTAGAAATTGGAGACCAGGGCGAGTGTCCCTGTCCCGAAGACCAAGGATACGCAGAGGGCCAAGTTCTTCCACAGCAAGCCAGCTTCTCCACCCTGGGCAACTTTAAGACTTGTGGACTTCAACTCCCAGAATTCCCCAGCCAGCATGCGCTGGCTGAGGAATTCTGGGAGTTGAAGTCCACAAGTCTTAAAGTTGCCCAGGGTGGAGACCCCGCTTCTAAAGGAAGCCAAGATCGGGCTTGCCAAAGAAGGTAGGGAAAAGCCAGCTGTTGGACTGTTTGACTTCTCCCACTTGCATTTCTGGGGCTCAGGAATCCCTCAGCCTTGCTGCCTCCCCCCCCCCATGGGGCAGCCCACGCCCCTCTTTCTTCCAGCCAGACGGTTCGAGTTGCTACGATCTGAGTGAGGCTTGAAGGAGTAAAACCAGCCAAGATCTCCAAGCTAGCAAGGCCCCTGAACACAAATTCAGGCTCTTCTCAAGTTATGTCCGGTTGCTGACAACCTACATTGTAACGGAACACGAAAAAGAGATCTAGCACCGCGGTTTCAAAGTTCTGGTGTCCAGCCCCCCACCCCGCCTCCTACAACCCCTTCCCCTGAGGTCACAGCAACCAGACACCGTGGCCACGTGGGCACAATTTACAATGTTTTGCAAAAAAGCACCCCACAGCGAACAATGCACTGCGTTCACTTTACAACCCCCGAATTCGCTTAACAACTGCCACAAAAAAGGTCCTAAAATTGGATCCAGTCACGCAGTGACCCGCTTTACAATTATCACAAGTTAGGACTATGATTGAGGGGCTCCCTTGCGGTCATAACTAGAGGACTCTCTGCAGTCTCCCTAATAGCTTGCTGAAGTGTTTGCTGGCTCCCTGGCTAGCTTAATGATAATAGAATAGAGCTGCAAGGGGCCTTGGAGGTCTTCTAGTCCAGCCCCCTGCTCGAGCAGGGGAACCTATACCATCTCAGACAAGTGACTGTCCAGCCTCTTCTTAAAAACCTCCAGGGATGACGGAGCACCCACGATTTCTGAAGCTTAAACCGTCACTTCTATTTTTACCAGGAAGTAGCCAAATGCAAAAGCTTCAACGCCTTTTTATTCATGGTGTAATCTCACTATAAACTGTCAATCTAATTTATGTTAGGATTAGCAGTTGACATCGTGGCTGGCAGCTTTTATTATGCAACTATGTAAAAGGTTGCTTGTGCCCTCTGGAAGGGGCAGCTCTTGGGGCGCTGTTTGGATAAACTGGGCACAAGAGGCTCATGCGGTGCCCTCTCCTAAAGTGGGTCCTGCCCCAAAGCTTCTGGGCCCTCTGAAGATCTGGGCCTCGGCCTGACCCTGGCAGCCACTGCCAGCCTGGCTCTGAGCGGAGAGGTGAAGGGGAGCCCAAGGGAGGCCTCGGGGCTGCCATCCTGGCCTGGCACAGCACAGCCTCCCTGCCTGTTTGAGGGGCGGCATTTCTGGAAGGCTTCCTCTTTAGGAGGGACCTTTGCCATCCTATACAGGCAGTCCTCAACTTACAACAGTCCATTTAGTGACCTTGCCAAGTTACCACAGTCACAGGAAAAAAAAACCTAGGACCGTTTACACTTAACGACCGTTGCATCAAACCCCCTGCTCAGGGGATCAAAATTTGGACACTCGGCAGCTGGTTCCTATTTATGACGGCTGCAGCATCCGGTTGTCATGCGGTCCACTTTGGCGAATAGAATAGAATAGAATAGAATAGAATAGAATAGAATAGAATAGAATAGAATAGAATAGAATAGAATAGAATAGAATAGAATACAATACAATACAATACAATACAATACAATACAATACAATACAATACAATACAATACAATACAATACAATACAATAGAGAATAGAATAGAATAGAATAGAATAGAATAGAATAGAATAGAATAGAATAGAATAGAATAGAATAGAATAGAATAGAATAGAATAGAATAGAATAGAATAGAATAGAATAGAATAGAGCTGGAAGGGACCTTGGAGGTCTTCTAGTCCAGCCCCCTGCTCAAGCAAGAGACCCTAGACCATTTCAGACAAGTGACTCTCTAGTCTCTTCTGTATGTCGAAGACTACCTGAATACCCCCTTTGTTGATTTCCCCTTCTCTCTCCCTTCCCACAGGGACCAGGCGGGGTCCAACCTCTCCACTCAAGGGGGACCCCGGAGTAACTCCGTCCGCAGAGGCTCTGTGATGGGCCCGCCAAGGCAGGTCAGGCAGAGGGCGACCCGTCCAGTGGCATTCCGAGGCAGGACCTCCAAACAAGGAGAATAAACTAATCTATAATTAAGGAGCAAGAAGCTAAGAGGGAAGGTTACTGGGGAAGCTCAAAGGCAAAACTAAATGGGTCAGACCTGCACTGCCCAGTAGCAAAACTTTCCACCGGCCTCTTGGCCTGGCGCTCTTTGTAACCAGCCTGATTACAACTGAAACGGAGAAGAGATTTCCCCCGAAGCACTTTCGCTTGCTAAATATTTGCTACTACAGTTTGTACTCTCGCTATGCCCAGGAGCTCCTTTCTAAGACGTGAGATAATATTCAAACTGCGTTCTTTTTTTCCCTGGGACATTGTGCAAAATGGAACGCTGCCGTAACAACAAGAGATGACTTAATGTACTACATCAGGGGTCTTCAAACTTGGCCCTTTTGTGACTTGTGGACTTCAACTCCCAGAATTCCTCAGCCAGGCTGGCTGAGGAATTCTGGGAGTTGAAGTCCACAAGTCATAAAAGGGCCAAGTTTGAAGACCCTTGTACTAAATTAATGTCCAGCCATCCTTAATGGCACCACATCCACATGGAAGGAAGTGAGCAGTGGGTTAAAACAAGGCTCCGTCTTAGGCCCAGTACTCTTCAACATCTTCATAAATGACTTAGATGAGGGAATAGAAGGGGAACTCATCAAAGTTGCAGATGACACTAAGCTGGTGGGAATAAGTTGTTGGTTGGTTGTTCCTTGATAAGACTGCTGCTTAGTGCACAGTGCTTAATTTGGTGTCTGAGTTGACAACACCCTACATTTTAGAAGATGAGCTCAAGATCCAGAAGGATCTCGACAGATTTGAACACTGGGCCCTGTCCAACAAAATAGATAAGCCACAAATATCCACAAAGAAGAGGGAGTCAAGCTATTCTCCAAAGCCCCTGAAGGCAGGACAAGAAGCAACGGATGGAAACTCATCAAGGAGAGAAGCAACCTGGAATTAAGGAGGAATTTCCTGACAGTGAGGACAATTAACCAGTGGAACAGCTTCCCACCAGAAGTTGTAGGTGCTCCATCCCTGGAGGCTTTCAAGAAGAGGCAGGATTGCCACTTGTCTGGAATGGCATAGGGTCTGCTGCTTGAGCAGGGGGCTGGACTAGAAGACCTCTAAGGTCCCTTCTGTTATTGTGTTAAATGTGATTCA
The DNA here is from genome assembly GCF_947247035.1 of Vipera ursinii. Taxonomy (NCBI): domain Eukaryota; kingdom Metazoa; phylum Chordata; class Lepidosauria; order Squamata; family Viperidae; genus Vipera; species Vipera ursinii. The sequence continues at coordinate 13,032 of NW_028148319.1, read as the reverse complement.
GTGGCGAGAAAAGTAAGGTTTTACATTTAGGCAGGAAAAACCAAATGCACAGGTGTAGAATAGGAGCTACGTGGCTCAACAGCAGTAACTCTGAGCGGGACCTAGGACTCCTGGTGGACAGCCACTTATGGCTCAGCCAGCAGTGTGCTGCTGCCCCCCCCCCCAAAAAGCCAGCTCAGCCCTAAGCTGCATCAAAAGAGAGACAATATCAAGATCAGGCAGAGTGTTAATACCACACCGTGATTTTCACAGCACTGGTGAGGCCACAGGTGGAATCCTGCATCCAGTTCTGGTCATCACGATACAAAAATGGGGGGTGAATCTTTACCCCCCGTGGATAGGGCGCGCAACTTGGGAGTCCTCCTAGATTCGCGGCTTACCTTAGAAGATCATATAGTAGCCGTGACTAGGGGGGCCTTCGCTCAGGTTCGCCTGGTGCGTCAGTTGCGGCCCTATCTAGACCGGGATGCCCTGTGTACGGTCACTCATGCTCTCGTGACCTCTCATCTTGACTATTGCAATGCTCTCTACACGGGACTTCCCTTGAAGACCACTCGGAGGCTCCAACTGGTACAGAATGCGGCCGCGAGAGTTGTCTTGGGAGTTTCCCGGTACTCCCATGTTACACCTTTGCTCCGCGAGCTGCATTGGCTACCAGTTGTCTTCCGGGTGAAGTTCAAGGTTTTAGTGATGGTTTTTAAGTCCTTACATGGCATGGGTCCAGAATACCTCGGGGACCACCTGCTGCCGGCGTCAACTCCCCTCCGCCCTGTGCGTTCCCACAGAGAGGGCCTCCTCAGGGTGCCTCCGGTCAGAGAATGCCGGCTGGTAGCCCCCAGGGGGAGGGCCTTCTCTGTGGGCGCCCCGGCTCTGTGGAATCAACTGCGGGTTGAGCTCTGGATGGCACCGGATCTCCGCTCCTTCCGGCGCGGGTTAAAGACCCACTTATTTGAACAAGCTGGCCTGGCCTGATGGGGAGTTAATTTAGGTTTTAATTATTTGTATATTTTTATTGTTTTATTTTGGGCATTAATTTAATTCTATTTTAACTTTTGTATTTTTGTATTTTTATTATATGCCCTGTTCACCGCCCTGAGTCCTTTGGGAGAAGGGCGGTATAAAAATTTAATAAAAACTTAAACTTAAAAAAAAAAACTTAAAAAAAGATGTTGAGAGATTGGAGAGAGTGCAGAGAAGAGCAGCAAAGGTGGTCAGGGGGCCGGAGGCTAAACTGTGTGAGGACCAGTTGAGGGACCTAGTTGGTACCTCGCCTACTGAAGAGAAGGACTAGGGGTGACATGTCTTCCAAAGCTTGAGGGGCTGCCACAGAGAAGAGGCGATTGACTTACTCGCCAAAGCACCTGATTGTACCACAAAGAGTAACGGGTGAGTCTTATCAAAGAGAGATCCAATCTAGAAGTAAGGAGAAATTTTCTGACAGTGAGAGCAATTAATCAATGGAACAATTTGCCTCCTGAGGTTGTTGGTGCACCATCACTGGAGGTTTTTAAAACTAGACTACACAACCATTTGAGTGGGATGGTATAAGGCAGGAGTAGGCTACCTTGGCTCTTATGACTCGTGGACTTCAACTCCCAGAATTCCTGAACCAGCCACGCTGAGGGGAAAGGGAGAGGTTTCCAACCTGAGCCATGCTGGCTCAGGAATTCTGGGAGTTGAAGTCCACCAGTCATAAAAGAGCCAGTCCTCCGTGGTCCCTTCGCATCCTAGGATTCTATGATTGATGTGCCCCAAGAAAGCAGTAGGGTGTGTTACCGCTTCAGACTATCCGCCACAGACTCGTGTCTACAGGAAGGGGGTGGCAAAATATGCCGGTTTGTGGAGTCTTTGTTGGTCTCTGATGTTGGCTGTTTTCTTGCAGACGTTTCCTTATCCAGATGGGGAACAGCTTCAGCGCTGGGAGGGAGGGAGGGAGGGAGGGGACCAGTGGTTTGACTCAGCACCACTTCGGCAGAACCGGTAGCCAATTTTTTGTTGCTCAGGCCCAGAATGGACTTCCGGAAGCGGCATCCACACAGAGAACCGGTTGTTCACCTATTTGAATCCCACCACTGGATGGTGTCGGTTTGGATACCCTGTCAGTCCCAGAAGACAACTGGACTTTGTTTCTTCTCTGAAGACATTTCACTTCCCGTCCAAGAAGCTTTTTTCAGCTGAAGAAGCTTCTTGGGTGAGAAGCAAAATGTCTTCAGGGAAAACCAGAAAGGTCCAGTTGCCTTTTGGGGGGGAAAGCACCTTTGGGACAAGATCCCCAGCCTGTATGGCGGAGACCCTCCTCAGACAGACCCTGTCAGTATTGGGGGTGGGAGTGCTGTTGTCTCCTCTTGATTAGGCTGTTGCTTAGTGCCTCGTTGCGTGTCTGAGTTGACAACACCCAGATAGGCAGGAATTAACACCTGGCAAACAATCAAGCGATAAGCAATGTCCTCATCAAGGAATCACCAGCTCAGACAAACAGTCAAACAGAAAAGCAACAGCCCAATCAAGGAACCAACACACACACACACACACACACACCCCAACACTGAGAGGGCAAATTACTGTATGTACAGTTAATCCTCAAATTATGATCACAATTGCGATGAGAATTTCTGTTACTAAGCAAGGCAGTTGCTAAATGAGTCGCACCTGATTTTGCAACCTTTTTGGCCACGGTGGTTAAGCGAATCATTGCAGTTAAGTGTACCACGAGGTCGTTAAATGACTTTCCTTGTCAGAGGCCATCTGGGAAAGTGGCAGGAGTGCCGGGGACGCTGCAGCCACGGCTGCCAAGCACCCCAATTCTGATCACGTGGCCATGCGGATGCGGCCATGATCGGACGCCTGAAAACTGGTTGTAGGTCATTTTTTTCAGTACCCTCGTAAATTTGAAGGGTCGCTAAACAAACAGTTGTAAGATGAGAATTACTTGTAACTAGGAAGCAAACACCCCCCCTTCTAGCCCTGATGATGTTACCTAGTTGGGTCATGAAATGTCTGCAAGGAAACCACCCAGCTCAGACAGCACCAAGGACCCTATTTTCCTCCTCCTCCTCCTCCTCCTCCTCCTCCTCCTCCTCATCATCATCATCATCATCATCATCCCCTTTACCTTTTAGCCCTGTTGATATTACCTAGCTGGGTCATGAAATGTCTGCAAGGAAACCAGCAAGCTCAGAGAGCACCAAGGACTCCCCCCACCCAGTCTTCCCTTCTCCACCTCCTCCTCTCCACAATCCTCTCTCCCCTCTAGCCCTGATGATGTTCCCTAACAGGGTCCGAAAACGTCCACAAGAAAACAGCCCTGTTTGGAGACCACTGAAGACACACACACACACACGCCAGTTCATTCCTGAGCTCCTGGGGCTCTCTTGTACTGTATCAATATTCCAGTCTGGATCTGATCTAGAAGCCCCTCTTTCCAAATTATGTCCTTCCTGTCACTCAGCTAGGAGTGCTGGGGAAACCCATAACTTCCAGTTGCAGAAGAAAAGAACCACCCCACCCCCCATGGATACATCCATGGACCCCCTCCCCAGAGCAGGTTCTCCCCCAGAAGGAGCTTCTAGCAGCAGCAATGGGGGAGAATTTCCCAAAGTGCCCGAAGGCAGGACGAGAAGCAACGGATGTAAACTCACCAAGGAGAGAAGCAACCGGGAATTAAGGAGAAACTTCCTGACAGTGAGGACAATCAACCAGTGGAACAGAAGTTGCCTCCAGAAATCGTGAGCGCTCCGTCACTGGAGGTTTTTAAGAAGAGACTGGACAGTCCCTTCTGAAATGGTCCAAGGTCTCCTGCTTGAGCAGGGGGCTGGACTAGAAGACCTCTGAGGTCCCTTCCAGCTCTATTCTGATTGATCGATCGATTGATTGATCGATCGATTGATTGATTGAGAAAGGGATTTTTAAGAACCGAAACGAGCCTTGATGCAGCAAGTGGGGAGGGGGATTGGGGGGGGTGTTGTGAAGGATTTCCCCAGTGCTGAGCAGCCTGAACGGGCAAAATAAAGTGAAGAGGCCTGGAGGGGGAGGAGACCAGACCCTGCCAACCTCACCCTTCCCTCGCATCCCCATCCCCACCCAACCCCTGACAAAGAGACCTGCCAGCCCTCCTGCTATGGGGGGCGGTGCCCCAGGGTCTCTAAACAAGGCCTTGGGGGGCTGCTTCTCTGGAGGAGAGCTGTGGGCAGCATCAGCCTAGCAGAAGCCCGGGGGCAGCTTTGGGGGTGAACCGTGGGGAGAGTCCCCATGCCCTTACCATCTCATCATCCTCCCCCTGGTTGAGCAGGGCACGTTGGGGGTCCATTGGAAGCTTCCCCCCCATAGGAGCGTCCTTCCTTGCTGCCTCAGGTGGAGGAAAGGCGATGGCCCCTCCGGTTACCAAAAGCTGATCTCCGGGCAGGATCACCTCCCGGCGCATAAGGTTGCTCCCAGAGTTGTGGAATGCACACTTGCTATTTTTGCAATCACCGGAGCTGAGAAAACCTGTTCCACTCGGCCGGCCTCCAGATGTTATGTAAGCCCTTAAGAGGGCGGGTGCAGGCCTGACTCCCATGTGAGAACGCGACTCCCGGTCTCAGAGAGCGGACGGCTTTGCCCGTCCTGCTCCCACCTGTGCATGGACCTCCCTACCCAGAATCCCCAGGCTTTTGCCTTTGGCTGTGCAGGAGGGAGAGACCCCCCAAAGCACCTCTGACTTTGCGGTCGGTGATCGGAGTCCCAGGCTTTGAGCTGCAGGGCTGATGTTGCCGCCAGGTCTGATGCTTGGAGGCCCCTGGAGATTCCCCACCCCCATTAAAGGGGTTCCGGGAATGATCTGGGGAGGAAGGAAGGCCAGACCGTCCCTGGGCGAGGCTTTAACCGGGGGATCTCCACTCGTGCTAACTTTAGGACTTTTGGGTTTCAACTGCCAGAATTCCCCAGCCAGTCATGCTGACCTAAGTTTACTGGGTTTACTGGATTCTCTCCTCGGTTTGTTCATCTTGGAGTCACAGGGGTTGAGTTGACCTGTATTCACAATACATCATCAGTCAAATAAGGAACAGTTCTGCCTCACTCAACCCAGAACCGGGACCAACCCCGGCCTTGTTCCTCCCCTAATTCCGGGCAGTGATCAATCCATGGTGCTCAACCCTGACTCGCCCAGGCTGGGATGGCATCTCCGTGGGCAGAGGCCCTGCCACCTTCCACGCCCAGCACTGCCTCCCACGATGGCCTGATTCATCCCATCAAGCCCTCCCTCCCCTTCTCCAAGTGTCTTCTTGTGCAGGCCAGGGCCGCCCCCAGGCCATTGGGTGGAATATACCCCCCCCCAGAAGAAATACGGAAGAAGTGAGTTGGAAGGGATCCTGGAGGTCTTCTAGCCCAATGGCCCCCAACCTTTTGGGCACCAGGGACCGGTTCTGTGGAGAGAGGTTTTTCCACGGACCGGAGGGGCTGGTTTCACGTGCTGCCTGCATCCCACGGATGGGGCTTTGCTTGTTTCTGTGTCCCGTTTTCTGGCATGCTTTGACCTGGGGCTAGTTCATGGACCGGAAGTTGGGGACCCCTGTTCTTGTCCAACCCTCTGCTCAAGCAGGAGACCCTAGACTCTTTCAGACAAACAAAAACCTCCAGTGTTGGAGCACCCACAACTTCTGGAGGCAAGCAGTTCCACTGATTAATTGGCCTGACTGTCAGGAAGTTTCTCCTTAGTTCCAGGTTGCTCCTCTCCTTAATTAAGTTTCCATCCGTTGCTTCCTGTCCTGCCCTCATGAAGCCTTTGGGGAATAGGCTTCCTTCTGACAGCCCCTTAGTCTGGCATCTCTATCTCCTAAAGGTTGGAGCTGGGCACCTGCCACCTGCAGCCTCCAGCTAGCGTGGCCTCAACAGATCCTCCTCCCAGCACATTCTCCCAGAGAGGATTACCAGCGTGAGTCAGAGAGACGGCGGCGTTGCGCTTCCCTGCTGGAAAGGAGAGGGCTCCACCTGCAGATGACAAGCATCCGAAATCTCCCTCTTCAGAGTTGCAGAGCTGAAGACCGGCCCCACCCTGCCAACTTCTGCGTTTCCTCGCCTCTGGCTGCCTCTGTCGGGAAATTGTCAAGCGGGTTGCAAAAGTCGGATGTTGTTCCCACATCAAGCAAGCTTGGTTGATGTTGGCCAAGCAGTGAACCACATTCCTGCCAGGATGTCCCAAAGGTGCTTTTCAAAAGGCAGCTGGTTTTCCCTTACTTTGTTTTTCTCTGAAGACGTGGCTTGGAAAAGTTCAGAAGCTTCTTGGATGAGAAGGGAAACGCTTTCAAGGAAAACTGAAGAAAATCCGGTTGCCTTTCGGAAAAAGCACCTTTGGGGCAACCGCGACCTGGATGATGGAGAATCTCCAGAGACGTTCCTGCCAGGACGTCCCTTCAGTGGGAGCCCCTGCAGATGTGGGGCTGTGTGGCCCCCATGGGGTGAAGGAAGGTGGCCTCGCACGCCGTCTATGCCTCTTTGTTATCAGGATTCGGGGATCAGAGAAAGCGCCTGGCCCGAAACGTTTGCGGTCCTCTTTTTCTCCAAACTGTAGTAAACAGCTCAGAGATCCAAGTGGGGCTTCTGACAGGGGAGACTGCCGTATTATGGTCTGGGGTCTCTGATGGCTGCCTGACGCCTGGCTCCCTACCACCTCCTCTGAGAAGGGGGTCCTACCCCCTCCATCGCCCGATCTTAGGACAGGGCATGGCTCCCCACGGTTCTCCCTTGAGCAGAGCCAGTTGGGACCCCCCGGTGCCCACCCTGACAGTCCTCGGGGCACAAAGTGCCCGCTACTCAGGAAACCTTTGGGCTCCTGGCACAGGGAGCAAGGAACCCTGGCTTGGCAGGCCCAGCCCTGGTCTCTGGGTGGAACTTAAGGTGTGGATTTCGATTTATAAAGCTTTTCATGGTTCGGTGCCCAAATATCTCCAGAACCAGCCTGGACAATCAGGTGAACAGGGGGAAAAGCTGGGGACATTCGGGGGGGCTGAACTGGGCAGGCACTGCTTTCCTATTGGAGCACACCCCCCCCCAGTGAAACACCTTGGCCCAAGTTTTGAAAACTTTTCTTCCAGAGTCTCCTTTAACAGGATGTCTTAAGCTTTTAAGACATTAAAAGCTTCTGGGTGGGTCTTTTGTTGTCATTCATGACACGTGGGGATATTTTTAGGAGCCACCATGGATGGTTTAATTATCTTTTTGACTTCTCCGTCAGCTGCCTGACTGTGACGCAGAAGAGATGGATGCATTTGATAAATGGGTGAATTAACAACCCCCATTCCACCTTTATTTCTCCGCCCTCTTTTTTAAAAAACAAACATCTGGTTAGTGGGATTGTCTAGGGGTCTGGTGGTCCTTTCCTGCCCTCTGTAAGCAGGCCGTCCCTGGCTGAGGCCTCTTGCAAACTGTCACAGGCGGGTACACAACACGGGATGCCACTTTAAATGTTGTGCTGTTGTTGATTGCTAAGACTTGTTCAGTGGGGTCTTTGCGGGCTTTAGTAGCTTGATTTGTTATTGTGGTTTTTTGTGTTTTGTTTCACAGTACAGATATTCCTCGACTTTACAGCTGTTCTTTTAATGACCGTTCAAAGTTACATCATCACTGAAAAAAGTGACGTACGACCATTTTTCACACTTACGACGGTTGCAGCATCCCCTGTGGTCACATGATCAAATTTCAGATGCTTGGCCACTGTCTCATACTTATGACGGTCACAGCATCCAAGAGGGGGTCACGTGATCCACTTTTGTGACCTTCTGATAAGCAAAGTCAAGGTGAGGGGATCCAGATTCACTTAACGACCGGGTTACTAAATTAACGGCTGCAGGGATTGGTTTAACGACTGTGGCAAGGTAGGTCGTAAAATGGGGCAAAACTCACTTAACAAATGTTTCACTTAGCAACAGAAATTTTTGGGCCCGTTGCGGTCGTATGTCCAGGACTGCCTGCCGCATGCAAAAGCCTGTGATATAAATACAGGTGAAACTCGTAAAATTAGAATATCGTGCAAAAGTTCATTTATTTCAGTAATGCAACTTAAAAGGGGAAACTAATATATGAGATACTCATTACATGCAAAGCAAGATAGTTCAAGCCATGGTTTGTCATAATTGTGATGATTATGCCGTACAGCTCATGAAAACCCCAAATCCACAATCTCAGAATATTAGAATATTACATGCAATCAATAAAACAAGGTGTGTACCTAGAACACTATCGGACCTCTGACAAGTATAAGCATGCATATGTACTCAGTACTTGGTTTGGGCCCCTTTTGCAGCAATTACTGCCTCAGTGCGGCGTGGCATGGAAGCTATCAGCCTGTGGCACTGCTGAGGTGTTATGGAAGACCAGGATGCTTCAATAGCGGCCTTCAGCTCTTCTGCATTGTTCGGTCTCCTGTCTCTCATCTTTCTCTTGGCAATGCCCCATAGATTCTCTATGGGCTTCAGGTCAGGCGAGTTTGCTGGCCAATCAAGCACAGTAATCTCACGGTCATTGAACCAGGTTTTGGTGCTTTTGGCAGTGTGGGCAGGTGCCAAGTCCTGCTGGAAAATGAAGTCAGCATCCCCATAAAGCTCGTCTGCAGAAGGAAGCATGAAGTGCTCCAAAATCTCCTGGTAGACGGCTGCGTTGACCCTGGACTTAATGAAGCACAGTGAACCAACACCAGCAGATGACATGGCTCCCCAAATCAACACAGACTGTGGAAACTTCACACTGGACTTCAAGCATCTTGCAGTGTGTGCCTCTCCATTCTTCCTCCAGACTCTGGGTCCTTGGTTTCCAAATGAGATGCAAAAGTTGCTCTCATCAGCAAAGAGGACTTTGGACCACTGAGCAACAGACCAGGTCTGTTTTTCTTTAGCCCAGGTAAGACGCTTCTGACCTTGTTTGTTGTTCAGGAGCGGCTTGACAAGAGGAATACGACATTTGAAGCCCATGTCCAGGATCCGTCTGTGTGTGGTGGCTCTTGATGCACTGACTCCAGCCTCAGTCCACTCCTTGTGAAAGTCCCCAACACTTTTGAATGGCCTTTTCCTGACAATCCTCTCTAGGCTGCGGTCATCCCTGCTGCTTGTGCACCTTTTTCTTCCACACTTTTCCCTTCCACATAACTTTCTATTAATGTGCTTTGATACAGCACTTTGGGAACATCCAACTTCTTTTGCAATTACCTTTTGAGGCTTTCCCTCCTTATGGAGGGTGTCAATGATGGTTCTCTGCACAACTGTCAGGTCAGCAGTCTTCCCCATGATTGTGATTCCTACTGAACCAGACTGAGAGACCATTTAAAGGCTCAGGAACCCTTTGCAGGTGTTATGGCTTAATTGGCTAATTAGAGTGGGACACTTTGAGCCTAGAATATTGTACCTTTTCACAATATTCTAATTTTCTGAGATTGTGGATTTGGGGTTTTCATGAGCTGTACGCCATAATCATCACAATTATGACAAATCACGGCTTGAACTATCTTGCTTTGCATGTAATGAGTCTATCTCATATATTAGTTTCCCCTTTTAAGTTGCATTACTGAAATAAATGAACTTTTGCACGATATTCTAATTTTTCAAGTTTCACCTGTACATAAATAAATCATTTCGAAGTCTATAAACCTCTGCTCTTTGCAGAAACACGAGTCTGGGGTGTGTGTGCTGGCATTTTCAAAATGCCCAGGCCGATGGCCACAAATGCCAGCACTCGCTGAGCCATTGGGCTGCCGTTGCCTGACGGGCATCCTGCCAAGACCAGGCTGTGCAACATGGAACGTGGCTCTTCAGCTCGGTCAGAACTTGTGGCGGGGCTGCAGTGAAGTTCCCACCCTCAAAAGGGCCCCCCTTCAAGGCACAGGATTCTGGGGGGGGAGGGTGTGTTTTCCCTCCCAAGAAGGGAAAAAATGCCTCCCACCCCAGCCCCGGTGCCCCCCCCGGTTTCTTCAGGGGGGGCCCTCAGGCCTTTGCCAGTTGCTCAGCTCAGGGCTGGGAAGGCCTGCAGTCACCCCCTCCCCCCAGTTGCCAGTTGTGCAGCAGAGGGGGGCCTGGGTGAAAGAGCCCCAAGGCCCCACTCCAGGTCTGGGTTCACCCCAGCCTTCCTCCAGGGCCCCAAAGAGCTTCTGCAAAGGCTGCAACTTTTGATAGGATCAGGGGGGAAAGCATCAGCTGTATGGACCGCAAGTGTGTCAGTTGCATTTAATTAAAGCCGGGGGGGGGGCTCTTTCTCGGCTGTTCTCGAAACGGAAAATGTTGAAGAAAGATGAAGTTCTGTGAAAAGGGCCAGGATGGCAGCCCCTGATCTGCTCCTTTAAGCAGACCACTCTGTCGTCATCATCATCGCCATCACGCAGGCCCCCACTGGACCCCAACATTTAAACAAAAATCAGTGTAAATAAAATAGTAGCAGCAATTTCCAGATTTCAGCAACCTGCCCCTGCAATGCCCAAAGGAGCCACTAGAGAACCCCAGAGCACAGGGAAAGACTGACCCCTGCTGGGCACAAGTGGCCATCCAGAACCGCAGCTGGCTGTTTCTAGCATGAGAGATGGAGGTCCCAGAAAGGACCCCGGAGATTCCTGAGACACCCAAATAGGGGAAAATGGGGGGACTTTCTGGGCCTCAAGAAAGAGAGGCAGGAGAGAGGCCTGCTGGCGAAGGATGGGAAGGAAAGAAAGACGGGACCCTGGGCAGGGAAGGAAGCAGGAAGCTGGGCCAGATCCGAGGAGTGGAGGGCTTCCCCAGCTGCCTTCACACATGACCCTTTTGCAGCCGCAGGCATCTGGAGGACGGAAGGGTGAGGAAGGCTGTCCCTGGGTTTTGGGGGGGGGGACTGGAACAGCTGCGACCCCTCCCAGCCCCTCTTTGGCCCAGGGCCGCCCAGGAGAAGCTTCCGGAGCAAGCCCGCCCTCCCCTCCAAGGATGTGGGGCATGGGAAGGATGCTTAACAGGGCAGGGTCTTAGGGGACCTTCCCCACATCTGATCTCTTTGGGACCCTCCACGCAACCCCTCCATCAGGGCAGGCGGACTCACCGCCCCTCCCCCAGCTCTTTCCCAGGCTCCCAATTGGGCTTCCCTCCCTGCTCCTGTCTCCTACCCACTGCTGACCCCTGGTAGGCATCTCCCAGCTGCTCTCCGACATCTCTGAGACCCACAGGGCAGGCGCCAGGGGGCACCCAGGGCCGGTGCCTTGAGGTCGGGCCAGCCGTGCTGCCAGCAGAGGCCCGGCCTCAGCGTTTGTGGCACGGCTGCTTGTGGCTGACAAAGGCCGGGTTGGCGTAGGTGGGGCCTGGCCCTTCGAGGGGGATGGCCGTGGAGCTCGAGACATCTGTCCTGTCGCTGGGGGGCCAGGCCGAGTCCTCCTGCAGGGCCCGGCGGAGCTGCTTGTAGCGACTGCTGGACTGGTACCCCACGGCCCTCTTGATCCGCTTCCAGAGCGCCCGGTTCTCTATCAGCCATTCCTGCAGGGGGAGGAAGGCAGGGTGCCCTGAAGGCAGCTGAGATGCAAGTCCTGTGAGTGTGCGCACGCACAGACGCACACGCACACACACATACACCCTCACACAGAGATGATTGAAGATTGGGGGGCATCACTTCCTTTTTAAAATTAAAACAAAAGTTTTAAAAGTTTTGAGTAAACCACCCCGTTGTTCCCATAACTGGGACCCTTCATTTTATTCATTTATGTTCATTTTCTAAATGGGGGGTCAGTCTCACTGCAGGTGTCCCCCCCCCCCCAGAGCACAGGTTCCAATCTGACCCTGGATGCAAAGGTGGAGGGGAGCCCAGGTGGGAGGGAGGAGGGGTCAGTGAATTCCAAATTGCAGAAACGCCCATCCGGCCCTTCTACCCTTCCTGCCGTGGGGCACGAGGGGGGGCCACCCAGCCAACAGGCCCGGAAGGGGGCAGCCCTCCTTCCACTCCTCCCATGGGGGGGGAGCTTGTTTCCAGCTGCTGAAAGGCAGGAAGGCAGAAACGGAGCCGCCCAAAGGGAGCGGAAAAACCCCTCCAGCCTCAGGGCAGATGCCAGCCGTGCCACCCGCTGCCCACAGGTGAGCTGCCACGGGCGGGGAGGGGGCCCTGCAGGCAGCAGGGACTGTGGCTAAGCCCTCGTGGAATCCTGAGGGGGGGAGTTTTCGGCTGGGGGGCAAAGCAGGACCCCACTCACCTCCACGGCGAAGGAGGCGATGAAGGCGACCAGCAGCAGCCCAAGGAGCCAGACCCTCCAGAGGGTGGGGGTGCACACCAGCTGTGTGGGGTGGAGATGGCAGGGAGGGGTGAGAGAGGGGGGCTCTGCATCTTGCTCCTACCCACCACCCACACCTGGGTGCCCCTCCCCTCCCAGCAACGCACCCTTCTGGCCAAAGACTCGCTGCCTCCCCTGGCAAGAAACTGACTGGCTCTCTGCAAACACCCCCCCCCCGCCCCACCCCCTTCTTGAGGTCCATCTGTCCCAACCTGGAGCCCCCCCCCCCTCAAGAAGGCTGGACTAATTCCCATCATGCACTGCCAGCGCAACCCTGGATCCTGGATTGCAGGCATGCTTGAGACTCCCAGGTTCTGGGGTGGGAGGGGGGTCCTAGAGGGGATCTTCACCCCCCCACTGCTTTGGCCACAGGGAAAGTCCTGCTCCTGGGGGTATAAGCATGGGCAGGACCAGATGCCAAGAGGGCAAGCTTGGCTGCAGGCCAGGGGCCAAGCCTGGGAGACAACAGACAGCAGGCTGCTGAAATTTAGCAGACAGACAGAGGAAGACAGAGAGAGAGAGACAGAGAAAGAGAGACAGACAGAGACAGAGAAAGAGAGAGAGAGAGAAAGAGAGAGAGAAAGAGAGAGAGAGAGAAAGAGAGACAGAGACAGAGAAAGAGAGAGAGAAAGAGAGAGAGAAAGAGAGAGAGAGAGACAGAGAAAGAGAGACAGAGACAGAGAGAGAAAGAGAGAGAGAGAGAAAGAGAGAGAGAGAGAGAGACAGAGACAGAGAAAGAGAGACAGACAGACAGAGAAAGAGAGAGAAAGAGAGAGAGAGAGAGAGAGAGAGAGAGA
>NW_028148320.1:0-30000 GCF_947247035.1 Vipera ursinii | reverse complement strand
ACCCCCCCCCCAAAAAAACAAAAATCCACTGTCAAAAGAGACTCGAGGACTTCAACACAGCCGGGAATTTTGCATTAATTGCTTCTTTATTTTTTATTTTTTTATTTTAATCCCATTTATATCCCGCCCTTCTCCGAAGACTCAGGGCAGCTTACAATCTAAGAAGCACAAATCAAATGTGCTTTAGGCTTAGGGTGAATGAACTCTTCTCGAAAAGGGACCCCCGGGGTGACTAGGCTGACCCCTCAGATCTTCCCCGTTGAAGGACCGACCAAAAGGGATCACCAAGCAACAGCCACACAGCTGCTGGGTTGGAGAAGCCGCGCCGCTTAGGCATCTGTTTATTGGCAGAGTAGCAAAATCCTTTCCCTTCGAAGGATTCCCGTCGCCAGCAAACAGGATGCAGGATTTTTATTTTTATTTTTATTTTTTTTTGAGAGGCCCCCCCCCCAGCCTGCTGGAGGTGAAGGTTCTTGCTTAGGATGGGTTGGAAGAGATGGGGGCTTTAGGAGAGACCCCTGGGGGGCGAGCTCTTCTGAGTTCCCATCTCATGGACGCTGGCCGGCCACCCAGAGTTGTGGCACTCCCAATGCGCAAGGCTCCCTTCCTGCTGTAGCTGGGTCAAGGCAAGTTCGGGAAGGGTGTTGGGTTCCCAAATCCCAGGGGCCAAGCCTGTGCTCCAGGATAGTGGCTGAAGAGGCTGCCACAGAGAATGGTGGGGGGCTGTCAAGCTCTTCTCCAAAGCCCCTGAAGGCCGGACCAGAAGCAACGGATGGAAACTCATCAAGGAGAGAAGCAACCTGGAACTAAGGAGGAATTTCCTGACAGTGAGAACAGTTAACCGGTTGGAACAACCTGCCTCCAGAGAAGTTGTGGATGCTCCAACACTGGAAGTTTTTAAGAAGAGACTGGACAAACATTTGCCTGAAATAGGATAGGATTTTCTGCCTGAGCAGGGGTTGGACTAGATGACCTCCAAGGTCCCTTCCAGATTCTATTCTATTCTATTCTATTCTATTCTATTCGATTCTATTCTATTCTATTCTATTCTATTCTATTCTATTCTATTCTATTCTATTCTATTCTATTCTATTCTATTCTATTCTATTCTATTCTATTCTATTCTCCATATTCCATACTTTATTCTATTCCATATTTCTATTCTATTCTATTCTATTCTATTCTATTCTATTCTATTCTATTCTATTCTATTCTATTCTATTCTATTCTCCATATTCCATACTTTATTCTATTCTATTCTATTCTATTCTATTCTATTCTATTCTATTCTATGCTATGCTATGCTATGCTATGCTATTCTATTCTATTCTATTCTATTCTATTCTATTCTATTCTATTCTATTCTATTCTATTCTATTCTATTCTATTCTATTCTATTCTATTCTATTCTATTCTCCATGTTCCATGTTCCATAATTCTATTCTGTTCTATTCTATTCTATTCTATTCTATTCTATTCTATTCTATTCTATTCTATTCTATTCTATTCTATTCTATTCTATTCTATTCTATTCTATTCTATTCTATTCTCCATGTTCCATGTTCCATGTTCCATATTCCATAATTCTATTCTATTCTATTCTATTCTATTCTATTCTATTCTATTCTATTCTATTCTATTCTATTCTATTCTATTCTATTCTATTCTATTCTATTCTATTCTAATTTCATGACTTGTTCCATCTGAGAGTCACAGGGAGGTGGGTTAAAGGAAATTTAATAAATGATTATTAAAGTAATTCTGTCCAGGGCTAGACAATAATAGACCAAATCGTACTTTCTCTTTGGAATATATCTGTGATTCCACCCCTAAACCCCCCCCCCCCATTTCTCGCCTGGGATCCTTGGAAGGAGAAGAATGCTTGTAATCAGCACAGCCGTTGCTCCTTTAATTTTTTTTGGGCCAAAGAGATTGGGGTGGGAGGGTCTAATTGTCTTTCTGCGATTTGTAATATCACAACAGGCTTGCCAAAAATTTGAGATCTTGACTCCCGTTGGCCCGAGGAGATGAAAACCATCAGTTCTCTTGTAGCTGGCCCGTCCCTTTCATTCATTCTTGCTTCTATTTTCCCCCTAAGGACGGGCGAAACTCAGGAGATTATTATCAGAGGGAAGGAAGAAAAATGTTCCGCAGGCTGAAATATTTTTGGAAGGGCTCCTTAAAAATTCCCTTGCGTGAATTTTTTAGTTTTCACTTTCAGGATCCCAGGGCTGCTGGCTAAGGCCCAGCTCTATTAATACGTGGCCACCAAGGATGATTTCGGATGGTGGCTTTGGGGGTGCCACGTCCACAATAGTGGATGGTTTACAAAGAAGGTAACAACGATCGCCTGCGGAGATTCTCAGTCATCCAAGCCATAGTTGTCCCCAAAGGTGCTTACTTTTTCTTTTCTTTTCCAAAAGGCAACTGGACTTTATTTTTTTTCCCTTGAATGGGTTGAAAGGGTGTGTCAGAACTGAAGAAGCTTCTTGGATGAGAAGCGAAACCTCTTCAAGGAGAGTCAGGAAACCGAGGAAGCTTCTTGGATGAGAAGCGAAACCTCTTCAAGGAGAGTCAGAACCCGAGGAAGCTTCTTGGATGAGAAGCGAAACGTCTTCAAGGAGAGTCAGAAACCGAGGAAGCTTCTTGGATGAGAAGCGAAACCTCTTCAAGGAGAGTCAGAAACCGAGGAAGCTTCTTGGATGAGAAGCGAAACCTCTTCAAGGAGAGTCAGAACCGAGGAAGCTTCTTGGATGAGAAGCGAAACCTCTTCAAGGAGAGTCAGAACCGAGGAAGCTTCTTGGATGAGAAGCGAAACGTCTTCAAGGAGAGTCAGAACCGAGGAAGCTTCTTGGATGAGAAGCGAAACCTCTTCAAGGAGAGTCAGAACCGAGGAAGCTTCTTGGATGAGAAGCGAAACGTCTTCAAGGAGAGTCAGAACCGAGGAAGCTTCTTGGATGAGAAGCGAAACCTCTTCAAGGAGACTTAGAACCGAGGAAGCTTCTTGGATGAGAAGCGAAACCTCTTCAAGGAGACTTAGAACCGAGGAAGCTTCTTGGATGAGAAGCAAAACCTCTTCAAGGAGAGTCAGAACCGAGGAAGCTTCTTGGATGAGAAGCGAAACCTCTTCAAGGAGAGTCAGAACCGAGGAAGCTTCTTGGATGAGAAGCGAAACCTCTTCAAGGAGACTTAGAACCGAGGAAGCTTCTTGGATGAGAAGCGAAACCTCTTCAAGGAGAGTCAGAACCGAGGAAGCTTCTTGGATGAGAAGCGAAACGTCTTCAAGGAGACTTAGAACCGAGGAAGCTTCTTGGATGAGAAGCGAAACGTCTTCAAGGAGACTTAGAACCGAGGAAGCTTCTTGGATGAGAAGCGAAACCTCTTCAAGGAGAGTCAGAACCGAGGAAGCTTCTTGGATGAGAAGCAAAACCTCTTCAAGGACAGTCAGAACCGAAGAAGCTTCTTGGATGAGAAGCGAAACGCCTTCAAGGAGAGTTAGAACCGAGGAAGCTTCTTGGATGAGAAGCGAAATGTCTTCAAGGAGACTTAGAACCGAAGAAGCTTCTTGGATGAGAAGCGAAATGTCTTCAAGGAGACTTAGAACCGAGGAAGCTTCTTGGATGAGAAGCGAAACGTCTTCAAGGAGAGTCAGAACCGAGGAAGCTTCTTGGATGAGAAGCGAAACCTCTTCAAGGAGACTTAGAACCGAGGAAGCTTCTTGGATGAGAAGCGAAACCTCTTCAAGGAGACTTAGAACCGAGGAAGCTTCTTGGATGAGAAGCAAAACCTCTTCAAGGAGAGTCAGAACCGAGGAAGCTTCTTGGATGAGAAGCGAAACATCTTCAAGGAAAAACAAAGTCCAGTGGCCTTTTGGGAAAAAAAAATGGGGAAACAATATCTGGATTTAGTAACTAGCACACAAAGCTGCTTCTTGCAAGGGATGAGAACAGGAAAACGGGACCTGCCCTTAACCTTCTTGCGAATTGCCTATGTAACTCCTCTTTTCTTTCTCCTCCTTCTAGATGTGGACGTCCTTCAGAGGTTGGGCCTGGTGGGACCAAGGACCTTGGACCTGTCGCACGCTGTTCCTCTGGGAGTTGTCCCCTTCAGCTTGGGAGTCGTCCTCACCCAGCAGGCACGAATCGAAGTGCCCTTCAGCTCAGTTGTCCCCCTCCCCGTCAGCGCGGATCTGACCGTTGTGTTAAGTGTGTGTTCCCTCCGGGTCAACAGCGCTTTCCTCTTCACCGTCAAGAGCCGAAGGAAGAAATTGCAGCTGGGCGTCCAGTTCCTTCCTGGCAAGCTTGTCGTCTACGTAGGTCGCAAGCGCTCGGTGTATTTCGATTACGACGTCCACGACGGGCTCTGGCACAATTTCGCCCTCGACATCCGGAGCAAAACCGTCACTTTGCTCACCTCCTGCGGGAAGGAGAAAGCCCGCGCGGATTTGCGTCGTAAAAAAAGCAAGGCCTTGGACCCGGCGGGATCGTTCCTCTTGGGAAGACTCAACCCGCGGGCGGTCCAGTTTGAAGGCGCCCTTTGCCAGTTTGATATCTACCTTTCCGCCAAGGCAGCTGACGATTACTGCAAGTATCTGAGAAGACAATGCAGACAGTTGGATGCTGTTCGGCCGGAGCTCCTGCCTTTTTCTCCGGGGCTGTCCAAAGATCCGAGAACTTCTGACATGACTCCAAAGCAGGTGGACCTCGCAGCCATGGGTTTGATGAACTTGACCACTCTGCGGCCTCCCTCAACGGTCTTCAAGACCCCCACTTCTCAGAGGGATAGGATGGTGCAGGTAGCATCTGACACCATTCGAGCTCCTAAAGCCCCATCGGCAGCACCAACCGTGAAGATGAGGCCCACCGCGGCATTGGCAATCCCAGAAGCGTCGCAACCCATCCGTGATCTCCAACAGGACGCCACTGTGGCACGGCCGGTTTCTCACCGGCCTACCGCCAGGGTTTTAGCTGGCTCTCAGGCAGCTTCCAGCCTGAAGAAGCCTCTTTCGTCCCCCCGCCCTGAGGTTCTGGCCTTCCCAAACTCGACGGTGAACTTGGCCATGGTTCCAGACGGGAAAGCACCCCAAAAGTATCCAAGGAGCCCAGGACCAACCGTCAGGTCTTCTCAGAGTCCAGGCATCACGAAGCCAACGCTGAAGAACCGAAGGAACCCGTCAAGTAGCCGTTCTCCAGCCACCACAAAGCGCAAGTTGGAAAAAGTCACCAGTGTCCCCACAACGAAGGAGGTGGTGATCCAGCTAGCCATGGCGAAATCCAGTCCTACCGTGGCTACTGTCTCCTATACCAAACCAGCCCTTGGAGAGGCTTATCCTGTTTATGAAACACACGGACACAACTCAGATTTCATCACTCTGGCTGCTGCAGATAGCTTCCAGGACTTCAACCCCGTGGGTCCCACCTTATTTCCCTTCGTTATTGGTCTTCCTGGGTGGAAAGGAGATCCAGGAGCTCCGGTAAGTCCGTTTTCTTTCAATTATTGCTTGTCCTGGGCGTGCTGTGGGCTGTGAATTATGGGGTTTTGTAATCTCAAGCCGCTTGGGAGAACAGCAGGATGCGGAAGGCTGATCGAAGCCAACTTGGGTGACAAGATGTCATGCAAGCTCTTCAGGAATCGTGGGCGCTCCATCACTGGAGGTTTTAAAGAAGAGACTGGACAGTCACTCGTCTGAAATGGTCTAGGTTCTGCTGCTCGAGCAGGGGGTTGGACTAGAAGACCTCCAAGGTCCCTTCCAGCTTCTATTCTATTCTATTCTATTCTATTCTATTCTATTCTATTCTATTCTATTCTATTCTATTCTATTCTATTCTATTCTATTCTATTCTATTCTATTCTATTCTATTTCATATTCTATTCTATTCTATTCTATTCTATTCTATTCTACTCTACTCTACTCTACTCTACTCTACTCTACTCTATACTCTACTCTCTATATACTCTACACTCTACACTCTACTCTACTCTATTTCATATTCTATTCTATTCTATTCTATTCTATTCTACTCTACTCTACTCTACTCTACTCTACTCTGCTCTATACTCTACTCTATACTCTACTCTCTACTCTCTATATACTCTACACTCTACACTCTACTCTACTCTATTTCATATTCTATTCTATTCTATTCATTCTATTTCATATTCTATTTCATATTCTATTCTATTCTACTCTACTCTACTCTATACTCTACTCTATAATCTATACACTATTCTATACTCTATACTCTACACTCTATACTCTACACTCTACTCTGTACTCTATTCTACTCTACTCTACTCTACTCTACTCTACTCTACTCTACTCTACTCTACTCTATTCTATCTTCTTATCACTCTTCCCTGTAGCTGTCTTCTAGTCCTTGGTCTCTCCTTTTAAAAGCCACATACCAGCCTTCTTAAAAGCAGGAACAGCTTGAGGGACCCAAAGGTGCTTTTTCAAGACATGACTGGACTTTCTTTGTTTTTAGAATAGAATAAAGCTGGAAGGGACCTTGGAGGTCTTCTAGTCCAGCCCCCTGCTCAAGCAGGAGAACCTACACCATCTCAGGCAAGTGGCCGTCCAGCCTCTTCTTAAAAACCTCGAGTGATGGAGCGCCCAGGATTTCTGGTGGCAAGCTGTTCCACTGGTTAATTGTCCTCACTGTCAAGGAGTTTCTCCTTAATTCCAGGTTGCTTTTCTCCTTGATTAGTTTCCATCCGTTGTTTTTCATCTTGCCTTCTGGTGCTTTGGAAAATAGGTTGACCGCCCCCCTCAGATATTGGAAGACTGCTATTAAATCTCCCCTAGTCCTTTTTTTCATTAAACTAGACATACCCAATTCCAGCAACCGTTCTGCGTATGTTTTAGCCTCCAGGCCTTGGATCATCTTAGTTGCTCTTCTCTGAGCTTTTTCCCCCCCAAACTCTCAACATCTTTTTTGTGATAGGGTGACCACATTTGGCTGCAGCATTCCAGGTGTGGCCTTACTCGGGTTTTATAAAGCGCTACTACTAATACTTCACCCGATCTCGATTCTACGCCTCTGTTTACACAACCCAGGATCGTGTCGGCTTTTTTTTTTTTTGGGCTGCCGCTGCACACGACTTAAAGACCTTGCATTTCTCACCCAAGAAGCTTCTTTGGTTCCGCGGGAAGCTTCTTGGATGAGCAGCGAAAGATCCTCAAAGAAACCCCAAAAAGGAAATCCGGGTGGCCTCTTGAAAAAGCCCCTTTGGGACAACCATGACCTGGATGACTGAGAATCTCCCTCGACATCGCTTGAGTCAACTTGAGTCAATTTGGAGCACCGTCTGCCTTGATTTGTGAAGCTTGGCTTTTGCCCCTCATGCAAAGTGGAGCTGCAGGGAAGAACGCCTGGCCCTTGGCTTATGACTCCTGCATGGGGTTTGGGACATGAGTGAAGCTGATCTGTGGAACATCTCCACCGCACCGTCCCTGTCAGCTAGCCAGCTTTCCCCGTAGCGTTGACCTCTTGGGCATGGAGGGTGCTCAGCGGCAAAGGCAAGACTAGTGCTGTTTTGGAGTCAGCTTCTTTGACCCCCGGGCGATGACTAATCAAGAAGACGCGCTCTGTCTTTCTGTAGCGCGTTTGTTGGACGGAGAGCAAGAGGAGTTCTTGAGAAACCTAACCGCCTGACCCTTCATTCAGCCAGACGAGAGGGCTTTTTTCTGGATGGAAGCGCTGGTCATGAATGCTTTCCCTGGCTGACTAAGGGCTCTGGAATGGCCTCCACGCTCTTCTGGCAAGCCATGTCAGAAGAAACAGCTCTCTCCCGATCTCGCGCGGTCTACCTCGCCGTCCTACAGCCCTTCTCGACGGTCTTGAACTTTCTGCTCATTTTTTTTGAACGCAGGACGTAGCCGAGCTAGGAAGGGAATCTTTTGATAAGGGGAAAAAAAAATAATTTTAAAAAAGCGAATGAATTCAAAAGGGACTTTGCCGTTGAGCCTTTGACCTTCCAGATGTTGCTTAGAGTCCCAGTGTACTTCCTCTTTGGCTGCTGCTATGTCTCGTAGCTTGACCGCTTCTGGAAGGGTGCGGTGGTTTTCAGAAAGCGCAGTCCAGTGATGCCCCCGCCTCAATGTCCTTTCCCCCCCCCCCCGCTGTGCCTTCTGAACAAATGCTTCGGATCAGAAGCTGGTAGTAAATTGAGGAGGATTTCTCTGTCATGCTCTCTTAACGCTCTAAAGGGAAAATTAGCAGGACTTTGAAAAGGTTCCTAGGTCCGTAAAGCTGGACTCTCGCTTAGATGTCACGCTAAACCATCATGATTTATTTGGTTAGAGGGGTGGGGGGTGGGGTCTTTTCTGCGTCCATCCTTTTAGAGGATGGACGTTGCAGCTGACGGCTTGTTCCCAAAGGGCCCTTAGTGCTCTCTGAGCTTGGTTGTTTTCTTGCAGACCTTTCATTACCCAACTAGGGAACATCATCAGTGCTAGAAGGGAGTGGATTTTTCAGGAAGGAGGAGGAGAAGGAGAAGAAGAAGAAGAGGAGGAGGAGGAGGAGGAGGAGGAGGAGGAGGAGGAGGAGGAGGAGGAGGAGAACTGTGGGGTCCTTGGTGCTCTCTGAGCTTGGTGATCTTCTTGCAGACATTTCATTACCCAACTAGGGAACATCATCAGTGCTAGAAGAGAGAGGGGTTTGTGGAGAGAAGAAGGAGAAGAAGGAGAAGAAGAAGAAGAAGAAGAAGAAGAAGAAGAAGAAGAAGAAGAAGAAGAAGAAGAAGAAGAAGAAGAAGAAGAAGAGGAGGAGGAGGAGGAGGAGGAGGAGGAGGAGGAGGAGGAGGAGAACTGTGGGGTCCTTGGTGCTCTCTGAGCTTGGTGATCTTCTTGCAGACATTTCATTACCCAACTAGGGAACATCATCAGTGCTAGAAGGGAGAGGGGTTTGCGGAGAGGAGGAGGAGAAGGAGAAGGAGAAGGAGAAGGAGAAGAAGAAGAAGAAGAAGAAGAAGAAGAAGAAGAAGAAGAAGAAGAAGAAGAAGAAGAAGAAGAAGAAGAAGAAGAAGAAGAGGAGGAGGAGGAGGGGGAGGAGGAGGAGGAGGAGGAGGAGGAGGAGGAGGAAGAGGAGGAGACATAGGGCTGTGGTGTCCTTGGTGCTCTTTGAGCTTGGTTGTTTTCTTGCAGACCTTTCATTGCCCAACTAGGTTTTAAATGTTGTGCGTGAATGCAATTCTTGTCTTCCATCCTTCTCCTCTTCCTTTGGGGCCTATTTCCTCCAAGGAGACTTTGCTGAGTCAAGCTGACTCACCCCGTCTCACAATGGCACCTTCCCTCAGCTTCTGCCAGGGCCCTGCAGAAGTGGGTTTTGCAATGCAAATTGTGAAACCGGAGACGTCCAACCTTGACAACTTTTAAGACCCGTGGACCTCACCTCCAAGGATTGAGCAGTTGAGGTCCACACACGTTTCCCCAACCCCACCCCCCACCTCAGACACATAAGGATTAAACGAGAACGAGGACTTGGAATTTCAAACCTGAATCTGCAGGAAAATTGCCTTCTGCTCCTGGGTCTGGCTTGGAGGCTGGTTCCACCAAGGACAGTTAATTATATTCCTGCTCAAAAATAGGAACGCAGAGTCACTGGCTGCAAAACAAACATTTTATACGGGGTGCATGGCCGTTCCAAACCAGCAAAATGGCTTTAAATTCCTGCAATTCACAGGAGGCATATTTGAGCCTTGGCTGCTTGTCATCACGCGAGGCAGTAGTGCTGGGCCATTCTTGGCCCGTCCAACAAACAGAAGACCTGATCGGAGTCCAAGCGGTTAGGAAACGGAACAGCTGGGATGATAGACAAATGAAACGTCTCTCCCCTGTGCGGGCATGGAGAGCTGACCGCAGAATTCAAAGCCTCTTAGGTCAACCAGAATAGACCCCGGAGGTCTTCTAGTCCAACCCGTTGCTCAAGCAGGAAGGCCTGATTCCATTTCAAACTGGTGGCTGTCCGCTTTCTTTGTGAAAAGCCTCCAGCGATGGAGCGCCCACGATTTCTGGAGGAGGCAACTTTGGTTCCACTGATTAACTGTCCTCACTGTTGGGAAATCACTCCTCAATTCCAGGTTGTTTCTCTCTCTTTGATCAGTTTCCATCCATTGTTTCTCGTCCTGCCTTGGAAAATAAGTTGAGCCCCTCCTCTTCTTTGTGGCAGCCCCTCAAATACTGGAATCCTGCTATCACGTCACCCCCCCTAAGTCCTTCTTTTCTCTAGACTGCGCGTTCCCAAATCCCGCAGCCGTTCTTTCTATGTTTTAGTCTCCTTTAATCATCTTAGTTGCTCTTCTTTGCACTTCCCCCCCCCCCAAAGTCTCAACTTTTTTTTTTTGGTAAGGTGGCGGCCAAAACTGGATGCCTTATTCCTGGTGTGACCTTATTAAGGCTTTACCGAGCGGGTACTAGCACTTCAGGTGATTTTGATTCTATGCCTCTTGTTTTATACAGCCAACGATCATGTTAGCTTTTTTGGCTGCCGCCACACAGGACTGGCTCATGTTTCAGCGAACGTCCACTAGGACTCCAAGGTCCCTCGCACAGTTACTGTTTTTGAGCCAGGAATTGTTAGATGTTTTGTGCCAGCCATGGCAGTTCCCCAAAAAGGTCATCAGATGGGAGCAAAGAGGCTTCTTTGCTTCCACTGGTGGGTCAGGGGTCCCCGGCCCCTGCAGCCCCATTGGCGAGAGTTTTATGGTTAGGGAGGGGCTGAGACCCCCCATAAATACCTCTGCTCAAGGGGCTGCTCTGTGTTCTTGTCTCTTCTAGTCTAGTTCTGTTCTGTTGTTCTCTCTCACACGCAGGCATGGATGCCTCCATGCCAAGTAATTCTTTCTCTCTAATCTATCGTTGAATAAAGCTTCATATGATTGCATCTCTGCGTTCTGCCTTTCATTTGGGAGCACCTTAACGATCCATCGACCTCGTGAGACCATCTCACAGGTTTCGCCCAATCTGTGCTTGCATCTTTGGTTTTTTTTCCTGCCTAGGTGTTAAAAAAAAACCAACAACTTTGTTTTTCTCCCCGTTAAATTTCAGTTATAAAGTTATATGTAAACCTTTTCAATCTGATTTCTCCAGAGATGGACTTGCAGCCCCCCCTTCCTCCAGCCACTAACCCGCCCTTCGCACATCCCACTTGTGGACAATGGGATTTGTAGTCTTGGATTCCGGAGATGAGTCTTGCAGAAGGGGTTAAGGTTTCCCACTGCTGTAGGGATGACAAATTCGTCAGAGGGAGCTGAAAGGAGTTTTGAACCCAGAGTCACAGACAATTTTTTGCCTGAGCAACACAGTTACGGGTGGTCCTCGGGTTACACCTTTCACGACCATTGCAGCATCCCCCAGGATCATGTGATCAAAATTCAGACGCTTGGCAATCGGTTCCCATTTGTGATGGTCGCAGTGTCCCGGAGTCACGGGATCCCATTTTGCGACTTTCCGACGCGCAAAATCAACTCGGGAAGCCAGATTCAATGAGCAACCGTGTTGCTAACTTATCAACTGCAGTGACTTGCGTCACAGCTGTGGCCAGGCAGCTCATAAGTCCTGAGTCCTTCGGGAGAAGGGCGGTATATAAATTAAATTAATAAATAAAATAAATAAATAAATAAAATGGGGCAAAATCCACTTAAGAACTGTTCTCGTTTGGCAACAGAAATCTTGGGCTCAGCTGGGATCGTACGTCGAGGTTCCAAAGGTGCTTCTTTTTTCAGGAGGCGACTGGACTTTCTTGTTTTTCTTTGAAGACATTTCTCTCCTCTTCCCAGAAGCTTCTTTGGCTCTGACTGGATGGTGGGGAATGAGAGGATTTATGCTCCTTGCAGACCGCTGGTCATTTGTATCCTTTTAGAGAGTCGTTGAGGCCACTTGGAGGTTTACCCACAGGGAAGGGACCCAGAGCAGACAACATCCTGCAGCCAAGAAGGCCTCACACCCATTTGCACCACTCAGGTGACCCTGAGGACACAGATAGGTAAACCTCGCAGTGGCCTCAACGACTCTTGAAAAGAAGGCAAATGACCAGCGGTCTGCAAGGAGTAGAAATCCTTCCATTCTGCAACATCCGGTCAGAGCCAAAGAAGCTTCTACGATGAGAAGCAAAACATAGGTAAACTTCCAAGTGGCCTCAACGACTCTCTAAATGAATGCAAATGACCAGCAGTCTGCAAGGAGTAGAAATCCTTCCATTCCGCACCAACCGGCCAGAGCCGAAGAAGCTTCTACGATGAGAAGCAAAACATAGGTAAACTTCCAAGTGGCCTCAACGACTCTCGAAAAGAAGGCAAATGACCAGCGATCTGCAAGGAGTAGAAATCCTTCCATTCCGCACCATCCGGTCAGAGTCGAAGAAGCTTCTACGAGGAGAAGCAAAACATAGGTAAACTTCCAAGTGGCCTCAACGTCTCTCAAAAAGAAGGCAAATGACCAGCGGTCTGCAAGGAGTAGAAATCCTTCCATTCCGCACCAACCGGTTAGAGCCAAAGAAGCTTCTTGGATGAGAAGCAAAACATAGGTAAACTTCCAAGTGGCCTCAACAACTCTCTAAATGAATGCAAATGACCAGCGGTCTGCAAGGAGTAGAAATCCTTCCATTCCCCACCATCCAGTCAGAGCCGAAGAAGCTTCTTGGATGAGAAGCGAAACATAGGTAAACTTCCAAGTGGCCTCAACAACTCTCTAAATGAATGCAAATGACCAGCGGTCTGCAAGGAGTAGAAATCCTTCCATTCCCCACCATCAAGTCGGAGCTGAAGAAGCTTCTGAGATGAGAAGCGAAACAGGTAAATCTCCAAGAGGCCTCAGTGGCTCTCTAAATGAATGCAAATGACCAGCGGTCTTCAAGGAGTAGAAATCCTTCCATTCCCCACCATCCGGTCAGAGCCGAAGAAGCTTCTGGGATGAGAAGCGAAAGGTTTTCAAAGGAAAAAAAAACAAGCAAATCCTGTTGCCTCCTGAAAAAAAAAAGCACCTTTGTGGCCTGGGTGACTGACAATCTCCATAGACATCGTAAGTCGGGGATTACCTGTACTGATTTCCGCTAAGCCCATTTGTAAAATGTTGGCCTCGTGCACACCTGGCGTCTTGGAGATTTCCACCCCATTCGGAATTAAGTTCCGCTTTTGGTAAAAAAAACCAACCCACTCGGTCTCTCCCCGGAAATGTCAGAGTCGGCTTCCAAGCATTCTTCAGCCTTCTGCTTTCTCTCACCCCTGCCTCCTCTCTTACAAAGGGAAAAATGCGATCATTCAGAATGAGCTACTTGCTCATCAATCTTCCAAAGGGACACCTTGGTTTATTCTGCCCCGGCTCAGGCTGCCAAAAAAGTAGAGGAGAAAAAAAACTCCTCTACTTAATTAAGGCTCCCGCAGTTTTGGACTGTTCTGCTGCAGCTGGAAGGCCTAAATCCGAAGAATTTAACCTCGGGCAAGCCGTAACCTCTTCAGATGTGTACGTTTTGTGTAAGCTAGTTTTTAAAATGCTCCCCAAACTGTCCAGATGGATAGCTGGGCGATCACGTCACTGGGAGACGGCTTTATCCTTCAGCAGGGCAAATCTTGAAAGGGTCAGCTATGCTTGTCCACATTTCCCCCCCCCTCTGCTTTCTAAAGTAGAGGGGTGGGGACAAATTTTGGGCAGGAGAACAATGTATACAACCCAGAGGGAATTTTTACTGGACGTGGAGCGTTTCCAAGCTCCTATGTGGCTTTCCACCAACACAGGGAATTGCATTTGGGAGCGCTTGCACACTAGAGGTTCACTCGAGACACGGAGACAGTGGTGCAAGGAAGAATGCAGTTGGAAGGGACCTTGGAGGTCTTCTAGTCCAGCCCCCCACCCCGCTTAAGCAGGAGAACCTATACCATCTCAGACGAGTGACTGTCCAGCCTCTTCTTAAAAACCTCCAGTGGTGGAGCGCCCAGGATTTCTGGTGGCAAGCTGTTCCGCTGGTTAATTGTCCTCACTGTCAGGAAATTTCTCCTTAGTTCTAGGTTGCTTCTCTTCTTGGTTAGTTTCCATCTGTTGCTTCCTCTCCTGCCTTCAGGAGCTTTGGAGAATAGCTTGACCCGCCCCCCCCTCCTCTTTGGGGCAGCCCCTCAAATATTGGAATAACTGCTATCCTGTCTCCCCTATTTCTTCTTTTCTTTAGACTAGCCAAACCCAAGTCCCTTGGCCTTGGATCATCTTAGTTGCTCTTCTCTGAACTTTTTCCAAAGCCTCAGAATCTTTTCTGCAGCGTGGTGACATCACAGAAGGAGTGGTGCTGGTACCGGGCACTAATTTTCAGATGCAAAAGTGGGGATGCTAGCGCAACAGAATAATTTTAGGGTGTGTGAGAACCTCATGAAATGTTGTTGTTAGCTGCAAAGTCGTGTCCGACCCATCGCGACCCTATGAACAACGTTCCTCCAGGCCTTCCTGTCCTCTACCGTCTTCTGGAGTCCATTTAAGCTCACGCCTACTGCTTCAGTGACTCCATCCAGCCACCTCATTCTCTGTCGTCCCCTTCTTCTATTGCCCTCAATCTTTCCCAGCATTAGGCTCTTCTCCAGTGAGTCCTTCCTTCTCATTAGGTGGCCAAAGTATTTTGAGTTTCAGCTTCAGGATCTGGCCTTCTAAAGAGCAGACAGGGTTGATCTCCTCTAGGACCGACCGGTTGGATCGCCTTGCAGTCCAAGGGACTTGCAGGAGTCTTCTCCTCATGAAATAGGAGACTAGTTATGTCTAGTTTAATGAAAAGAAGGACTAGGGCTGACAAGATAGCAGCCTTCCAATATCTCAGGGGCTGCCCCAAAGAAGAGGGAGTCAAGCTATTCTCCAAAGCACCTGAAGGCAGGAGAAGAAGCAATGGATAGAAATTGACCAAAGAGAGAAGCAACCTAGAATTAAGGAGGAATTTCCTGACAGTGAGAACAATTAGTCAGTGGAACAGCTGAAGTTCCAGAAGTTGTGGGTGCTTCAACCCAGGAGGCTTTCAAGTGTCTGAAATGGTCTAGGGTCTCCTGCTAGAGCAGGGGGTTGGACTAGAAGACCTCCAAGGTCCCTTCCAGCTCTCTTATATTCCCGTAATGGCTGAAGAAGACCCTCAAAGGCCTGGCTTTCCCTTCAGGCTCTGACTAGGATGAGCTTGTTGAGATCAGCTACAGGGGCCAGGTCTTTTGGTGGTTGTATTTTGGTTTTAACATCTTTTTTTAATCGTACATATAGAGGTGGGGTTATATCTCTTGGTTGTGAACTGCCCAGAGTTTGGCACAAGGTGGGTTGCTGTGTACGTAAGTGTTTTAAATAGATAAATAAGGCTGCCCTTGGTGGCAGCTTCAGCTTATCCCAGGATTTCAGTGCTGCAGCAGTAATGCGATTCTCCTTGCCAAAAGGTGCAGCAGTGATTAGCTTTAGGGTGTAATCCTGGGAAGATGTGTCTGTTTTAATGAGCCTGTTTTAACTCTAAGCAAATTTCTTCCTTCCTTCCTTCCTTCCTTCCTTCCTTCCTTCCTTCCTTCCTTCCTTCCTTCCTTCCTTCCTTCCTTCCTCCCTCCCTCCCTCCCTCCCTCCCTCCTTCCTTTTCCTTCCATCTTCTCTTGCTCCCTCCCATCTCCTTCCTTCCTTCCTTCCTTCCTTCCTCCCTCCCTCCCTCCCTCCCTCCCTCCTTCCTTTTCCTTCCATCTTCTCTTGCTCCCTCCCATCTCCTTCCTTCCTTCCTTCCTTCCTTCCTTCCTTCCTTCCTTCCTTCCTTCCTTTCTTTCTTTCTTTCTTTCTTTCTTTCTTTCTCTCTTTCCCTCTCTCTCTCTTTCATTCATTTATTCATTCATTCACTCTTTTTTCTTTCCTAGGGTCCCCCTGGTTTACCTGGGATCCTGGGCCTTCCGGGCAAGCGAGGACCACGGGTAAGTCCAAGATCCATGGGAAGTGGAGGGGAGGAAGGGGAGATGGGACCAAGAGGCCTTGGAGCTTCACATCTTCCCATCAGCCCGCATGTCTTGAGATTCCCCGGTTTCAGAAGAGAGGGATGATGATGTCTCCAGCTTGCTGCAAGCTCACCAAGTCTTCATCCAGACTTTGCCCTTTTTTTTTTAAGGGACCTCCCGGCCCTCATGGAAACCCTGGCCGGCCTGGACCACCTGGTGCAAAGGTAAGGGAGAAAACATCTCTCTCTCTCTTCTCTCTCTCTCTCTCTCTCTCTCTCTCTCTCTCTCTCTCTCTCTCTCTCTCTCTCTCTCTCTCTCTCACCTGGTGCAAAGGTAAGGGAGAAAACATCTCTCTCTCTTCTCTCTCTCTCTCTCTCTCTCTCTCTCTCTCTCTCTCTCTCTCTCTCTCTCTCTCTCACCTGGTGCAAAGGTAAGGGAGAAAACATCTCTCTCTCTCTCTCTCTCTCTCTCTCTCTCTCTCTCACCTGGTGCAAAGGTAAGGGAGAAAACATCTCTCTCTCTTCTCTCTCTCTCTCTCTCTCTCTCTCTCTCTCTCTCTCTCTCTCTCACCTGGTGCAAAGGTAAGGGAGAAAACATCTCTCTCTCTCTTCTCTCTCTCTCTCTCTCTCTCTCTCTCTCTCTCTCTCTCTCTGTGTGTGTGTGTGTGTGTGTGTGTGTATACACCTGAGCATCTGCTAACAGAGAGGAAAGGTTTATGTGTGGGAGGTGTAAAAATAGGAGTGGGGAGTTGCCTGCTTCTCTGCTTCCACAAGACACTTCTGATGAGGTCCGTACAAGAGATGGATATGGCAGGTGCTCCATCTCTGGAAGTTCTTAGAAGGTTGGTCAACTGCACAAGACAATGAGGTCAGCGAGTTTTCCTGCACATTGTTGTTGTTGTTGCTGATAATAATAATAATAGGTAAAAGGTAAAGGTTCCCCCGCACATTCATGCTAGTTTCCAACTCTAGGGGCCGGTGCTCATCTCCGTTTCAAAGCCGAAGAGCCAGCGCTTGTCCGAGGACGTCTCCGTGGTCATGTGGCCGGCATGACTAGATGCCAAAGGCGCACGGAACGCTGTTACCTTCCCACCGTAGCGGTCCCTATTTTTCTACTTGCCTTTTTACGTGCTTTCGAACTGCTAGGTTGGCAGAAGCTGGGACACGTAACAGGCGCTCACTCTGTTACACGGCACTCGGGATTCGACCCGCCAAACTGCCGACCTTCTGATCGACAAGCTCAGCGTCCTAACCCACTGAGCCACCGCGTCCCTACAATAATAATAATAATAATAATAATAATAATAATAATAATAATAATAATAATAATAATAATAATAATAATAATAATAATAAAGTTGGAAGGTAACTTGGAGGTCATCTAGTCCAACCCTCTGCTCAGGCAGGAAACCCTAGACAAATGGCTGGGCAGTCTCTTCTTAAAAACCTACAGTGTTGGAGCCTCTGAGCAGGCTTCTTCTGCCAACTAAGTAGAAGAACTTGCACATTTGGGACAAAGGGACAGGACGCCACAGCGTTTGTTCTAGCTGTCTTTCTTTCCTTTTCCGTCCCCAGCCCTTTTCTTCTCCCCTCCCCTCCTTTCTTCCTCTCCTCCTAACCGTGCGGTCTCTTCGGTGCCTCACGATGATTTTGGAAGAAAAAAAAGGGATTTTCACTCATCCGGCTCTTCGCAGGCTGCCTGATTAAGAATTAGGCACTAGAGAGAGATGTTGGCAGGACAAAAAGAACAAAAAAAAAAAGCAAACTTCGGCATTTAAAGGCAAAGTTACAAAGTCTGACGAAGAAAGGCCGTTAAGAAAACAAAAGGAAAAACACCCCCCCCCAGATCATGCTTTCTCATGCGGTTTTTATTATTATTATTATTATTATTATTATTATTATTATTATTATTATTATTATTATTATTATTATTATTATTATTGATCATCGCACACTCAGCCAGATGTTCAGACTGGATTTGGCATTTTTGTCTACCTATCGAGTGCTTACCAAGGACCTGGGATAGGCAGATGTGGATGTTTGATGGTATTCCAGATCTCGTTGCAGGATGGAAGCAGTTCCTAGTAAGGCTGCCTTTTGCAATTGACTGATGGCGAATTTGTCAATGTTGATGATGGTCTTCAAGTGGTGTTCTATCTATTTATCTATCTATCTATCTATCTATCTATCTATCTATCTATCTATCTATCTCTGTCTATCTATCTCTATCTGTCTGTCTGTCTGTCTGTCTATATCTAGAGCCTTGGTGGAGCAGTGGGCTAATGCCTCCCTAAGTAACACCAGCTGCCTGCAATTAGTGCAGGTTCGAGTCCCACCAGGCTCAAGGTTGACTCAGCCTTCTGTCCTTCCGAGGTAGGTAAAATGAGGACCCAGATTGTTGGGGGCAATTAAGCTGACTTTGTAATAATGCCGCTTGGGGTGTGTGTGAAAGCCCTAATAAGCAGGCATATACATAGAATGAAGGTTACTGCTAAGTTTGTAAAGCCGCCCTGAGTCTTCGGAGAAGGGCGGGGTATAAATGGAATTAAAATTAAAAAAATAAAATAAAAAAAATATATCATCTATCTATCTATCTATCTATCTATCATCTATCTATCTATCTATCTATCTATCTATCTATCTATCTATCTATCTATCTATTTATCTATCTCTGTCATCTATCTATCAATGTATCTATCTCTGTTTATCTATTTCTGTCCATCTATGTCTGTCCGTCCATCTATCTATCTATCTATCTATCTATCTATCTATCTATCTATCTATCTATCTATCTATCTATCTATCTGTCTATCTGTCTATCTGTCTATCTGTCTATCTGTCTATCTGTCTATCTGTCTGTCTGTCTGTCTGTCTGTCTGTCTGTCTGTCTATCTGTCTGTCTATCTATCTATCTATCTATCTATCTATCTATCTATCTATCTATCTATCTATCTATCTATCTAATCCTCTGTTTCTAGAGTTTCTCCACCTCTTGTCGAGAACCAAAACTGCCTGCAGTCCGTATTCCAAGCATGTCCTTACCAAGGCAGACTTGGAATCCTGGATCCACTTTTGGAGGGATCCCTGGGGATCCCCACGTATCTGGATTGGTCTTGCCCACGCCCTTCCCTCTCCACCTCCGAACTTTGGCTTGCTGTTCCTGGAAGCGGCCCCGGCCGCAATTTGGAGCTGCTGAAGGCAGCCCAGCCTTATGATAATAGCTGCGGAGTGGAATTATCAGCACAACTCCGTTGAAGGCTTGGACCGGCTGACCACTTTCATTCAGAAATTGGGCAGCTGCGTCTGGGCTGAATCCCCTGGGTTCCTGGCTGTCTCAGGCCAAGAAACACCCCCCCCCCAGCTATCTGATGTCCACTTGGCCTGGATTTCTGTATGTGTGTGTGTGCGCGCGCGTGCGTGCATGTGGGAGTGCCTAAAGAATGGGGTGGGCTGATAGCAATGGGGATTATACAGGGAAGGAGCTACAAAGGAAATGTGCAAATTAATACAGGAACTCCTCGACTTCCAACAGTTCAGAGTTACAGCAGGACTGGGGAAAAGTGACTTAACGACCGTTTTTCACATCTTACGGCCATTTTTTTTCACCCGTAACGACCGTTGCGGAATCCCCACGGTCAGGTGATTCAAAATGAGAGGCGCTTGGGAAACTGCCTCAGCTTTAAGACGGCTGGTGAGTCAGTGACTCCACCTTTTGGGACCTTCTGACAAGCGAAGTCAGGGGGATTCGTTTAACGACCGCCTTAGGTCAGCTGCAGTGATTCACTTAATAGCCGTGGCAAGAAAGATCGTAAAGTGGGGCAAAGCCCAGTTAACAAATGTCTCGCTTAGTAAGTCAAGGACAACATCTCCGTAGATTAAACTAATCCAGGAGAGAAGCAACCTAGAACTAAGGAGACATTTCCTGACAGTGAGCACAATTCACCAGTGGAACTCCTTGCCTCCAGAAGCGGTGAATGCTCCAACACTGGAAGTTTTTTTAAGAAGAGACTGGACAGCCATTGGTCTGAAATGGTATAGGGCAGGGGTAGGCAACCTTGGCTCTTTTATGACTCGTGGACTTCAACTCCCAGAATTCCTGAGCCAGCCTGGCTCCACTTGGAAGCCTCTCCCTTTCCCCTCAGCGTGGCTGGCTCAGGAATTCTGGGAGTTGAAGTCCACGAGTCATAAAAGAGCCGAGGTTGCCTACCCCTGGTATAGGGTTTCCTGCCTGACCCGGGGGTTGGACTAGAAGACCTCCAAGGTCCCTTGCAATTCTTGTTATTCTGTTATTACATGGGTGAAGTTTCCTGACCCACCGCTGGAGACTCAACTTTAATGCCCCCAAGCAGAGTCAGGCCAGGTTCATGTGTTATGTGAGACCATCAATTAATTAATTAATATTTTTTTAAAAAAAACTCATCCAGAGAAACAACAGCAGAAGAAGGAAACCGGTGGCTTGTGAAACTTATCAATTTTAATAATATTTGCTTGGCTGCTCCTGGAGTCTGTTGATGTGGATGACTGTAGACCATTTTCTCTGGTACCACTTTGTAAAGCCTTAGTAAGGCCAGACCTGGAATACTTGCATCCAATTTTGGCTGCCACATTACCCAAAAGATTTGAGACTTTGGCCAAAGTTTCAAAGAAGAGCAAGTAAGTTGATTAAAGGCCTGGAGACAAAAAGATATTAAGAAGGGTTGCAGGATTTGGGAATGGCCAGTCTAGAGAAAAGAAGAAATAGGGGAGACATGATAGCAGGATTCCAGTATTTGAGGAGCTGCCACAAAGAAGACGGGGTCAAACTATTCTCCAATGCACCAGAAGGCACGACAAGAAACAACGGATGGAAACTAATCAAGGAGAGAAGCAACCTGGAATTAAGGAGAAATTTCCTTGCCACCAGAAATCGTGAGTGCTCCATTTTTAAGAGACTGGACAGTCACTTGTCTGAAATGGAATAGGGTCTCCTGCTTGAGGAGGGGGCTGGACTAGAAGACCTCCGAGGTCCCTTCCAGCTTCTATTCTGATAGTGACTGGACAGGATCCAGGAATTGTGTGGTTATTTCCGAACTTAGTAGGTGATACTGAGTTGTGGGTTTCTTGCGTTGAGACGAGCCCCCCATTTAAATAGACTTTATATCGAATGGCTACTCAAGACAGCTCAAACATGTGGGCCTCTATGGGAGCTTCAGGTGCAAGAGAAGGATGTCTTGAGGTGCAAAGCCACCACAAGACACGAGGACCACTTATCTGCAAAAGCTCTCTGCAGAAAAAGGAATCAAAGGAATAGCCATCATACTCATATTTTAATCTCTTAAAGGTTCCCCCGCACATGCGTGCTAGTCGTTTCCAACTCTAGGGGCCGGTGCTCATCTCCATTTCAAAGCCGAAGAACCAGCGCTTGTCCGAGGACGTCTCCGTGGTCACGTGGCCGGCATGACTAGACGCCAAAGAGTCCTCAGGGAAAGGGCGGTATATAAATGTAACTAACTAACTAAATAAATAAATAAAGGCACACGGAACGCTGTTACCTTCCCACCGTAGTGGTCCCTATTTTTCTACTTGCCTTTTTACGTGCTTTCGAACTGCTAGGTTGGCAGAAGCTGGGACGCGTAACAGGCGCTCACTCTCTTATGCGGCACTCTGGATTCGACCCGCCAAACTGCCGACCTTCTGATCGACAAGCTCAGCGTCCTAACCCTCTGAGCCACCGCGTCCCTAATACATATGTTCTCCAGGAATCATGAGGACCAGTTTAGTCTGATGGCCAAAACCCTGGACCAGCAACCTGCATTTTAGTTCTGCTTTTTGAGTAACATAGCATAGAATGCGCGAGCCTTTCTCTCTACTCTAGGAAGTAAGTAGGGAAAGGCAAAACACTTTGTAAGAAAGTTACTGGAGTATTGCATGGACCTGACCTCGTCGTTGGCAGGCAGCGAGTCTGGTTCAAAGTCAAAAAAAATAAAAATAAAAAGAAATATATGGAGTCATCAACAGAACATTGGCGCAGCTATAAAGGATCCTACAATTAGATGAACACACGACCCTGTGGGTCACGTGGTCTAAAGTAAACTACAATGACAAAGTTAACTAGTAAAACATGCTCAACTCAATTTAGGCTTGTTACAGCCTTATTTCATCGCTCCACGTTGCAGAAGGCAACTCCATCCCTGTTTTGTTGCCAAGAAAACTTGATCGGTCCGTGAAATCGCCCGGAGTTTATTTGATAGATTTCACTTTTTTTTTTTAGATAAACAAAGAGAGGGAGAGAATCTTCCCAAGTATAGGGGAAAGCTGGGTTATCCGCTGGGCATAATTGGCACTAGACCCGGAGAGATCTGGAGAGCTTCCAAAGGCCTATTTGGAAGTTTTTAAGTGTTCAAAATTTACATTACGAAGCTCTATGATTATGTTATGGGGTCTAACACAGGAGAAGAGCAGGCAGAACTGGGGGTGGAGTTAAGCACATCATTAGCTGAGTCATTACGTTGCCACAAATGATCCATCTCCTCTTGAATTCCATCGACTCTCATCTGGTGCCAATTTAGCATTTGAACTTCAGCTGACTAGATTCTTGCGTAGAAGCTTGAGCAATCGGTCTTCTGAACTGCCACTTCAACCGACACCTATATGTGTTTAAGGTGCAAATGTTTGAGTGCAGAGCTGTCTTGGAAAGCAAACCAATGAGAAGGAATCCAATTGGGAGTCCAACGTTGGCAGAGGAGCCAGGCAAGCCCAGAAGAATTGCTTCTCTGTCTCTTCCTGCCTTTGTCTCCTCTGGAGGGAATGAAGACTGGAACGGATGCTGATGGTTGACCGAGGATAGAAGCCGGGCTCCCTCCTAACCTGAGTCAACTCGGTCTTCTGAATGTCTTTAGATGGTCGATTCTCCCCCGTAATGATAAACAAGCCTAAGGGATATTTCATGCACTCTTCCCAGAAGCCACCGCAGGCCCTACAATTCATTTGCTCCACTTGGCTTCCTAATGGAAGGTCAACGTCTTCGAGAACACCTCCCCGTTGTTCAAAGTTCAAAGGTGCTGGTAATGACCTATAAAGCTCTAAATGGCTTGGGTCCGGATTATCTAAGGGAACACCTGCTGCCGGCATCAACTTCCCATCGTCCTGTGCGCTCCCAGAGGGAGCGCCTTCTTAGGGTACCGCCGGTTAAGGAATGCCGGCGGGTTGTCCCCAGGGGAAGGGCGTTCTCTGTGGGTGCGCCGGCCCTTTGGAACCAGCTTCCCACGGAGCTTAGGACCG
Organism: Vipera ursinii; assembly: GCF_947247035.1. Lineage (NCBI taxonomy): Eukaryota > Metazoa > Chordata > Lepidosauria > Squamata > Viperidae > Vipera > Vipera ursinii. Next base: position 6,826 of record NW_028148320.1, on the reverse strand, counting down.
CCCCCGACCTTCGGTCATTTCATAGGGACTTGAAAACTTGGATTTTTGAGTTGTCTGGCCCAGACTGAGGGGTTTTAATTTTTAATTAATGGGGTTTTAGTTAAGTTCAGGGATTAATTTAATCGTTTTTAATTGTATATGATGTATTTTAACTTTTAATTTTCCCTGTAAACCACCCTGAGTCCTACGGGAATAGGGCGGTATATAAATTTAAATATAAATAAATAAATATAAATAAATAAAGTCTCTCGGAGGCTGTCCCCATCTCTTGCAATATTTGGTGTTCTTTCTTGCGCGAGAGGCTAAATTTCGTTCTCTTGTTTTTCAGGGCCAGAAGGGGGACCCTGGATTATCACCTGGGAAAGCACGGTACGGTCAAAAGGTAAATTCGCGCTCAGTCGTGTATTAAGGCTTGTATTACCCTGGGGTGCGAGTGTCATGAGGGTTTCGCATTCCTCTTCCCCCACTTCTCAGCGGGCTGGCAAGCGTCAGAAATACGGTGGTTAACTCGATTCACGTGCTTGATGGACTGTTCTCTCATCCTCAGTGGATGGTGCCAGGAGATGCTGCTTCTTTTCTGACCTTCTGGATGTGCCAGAAGAGAGTAGAAGCTCCATGGCAATTGTCGACAAAACACCAGATTATCTAACATGCTTAAACAGTCTCAAGGGATTAACCTGGCCTGGGAACGCTCCTGGAAGCGATCTGACATTGCTTTATGATGTTTTGAATCCTCCAAATGGCAGAGGCTTCTCCGTGGCTCCTTTGTGCGAAAATATCAAAAGAAGGCAGGCTTTTGAGCAGTGCATATATTTAAATTTTTTTATTAAAGAGTTTTACAAAAACAAAATTTTACAATATATCCCCAAATCCCTCCCACCCCAAACCCCCCCACTTCCACCCCCCCACTTCCCAGAGCTAAATACAGGATTATAGTTACAATAATCATATTCTAAATAAAAATTATGCATAATATACAATTAACCAAATTCATAATGCGCTTTAACTCTCTTTTAACATAACTATAAACAACGTACCAATAACAATATCCCACTAAAATCTACTCATACGCTAAATGGAACTTTTTAGTCCCATATTTGTTTTGAATATAATTTATCCATCTCCTCCAAACTGAAATATATCTTTCCTGTGAATGATCCTTCAAATAAGCAGAAATCTTAGACATTTCTGCAAGATTCAAAACTTTAAACACCCATTCTTCTACAGTGGGCAAACTATCCTTCTTCCAATATTGTCCCACCAGTAACCGTGCTGCCGTTATCATGTTCAACATCAAGTTAGTTTCTTTAACATCACAATCTACAACAATACCCAATAAAAACAATTGCGGGGAAAACTTGAGCAGTGCATCTTCCTGACGTAATACGGGTTGTAAACCTGTCCAAACTGAACGGGGTGGAAGAAGAAGCTATGTTAGCTTTCAGTCCCAATCCCTCATTCTCTGATGACAATGTCCCCGAGATGATCTTTACATTCGTGAAGGTTTGATGCATGAAGTTTTAAGTTTTAGGGTTTAGGTTTATTAAATTTATATGCCGCCCTTCTCCCTGAGGACTCAGGGCGGCTCACAACAATAAAAAGTTAAAAGATATAAAGACAAAAATCAAAAGAGGATTAAACAATGCGAGAAATAAGAACAGTTTAAACCAATAAAAAAAACCAAATTTAAAAACCATGATCAGTCCAGGCCCGCTTGTTGGAATAACCAGGTCTTTAGGTCGCGGCGGAAGGACCGAAGGTCAGGGGCCATCCGCAGCTCCGGGGGCAGTTCGTTCCAGAGGGTCGGTGCACCCACAGAGAAGACTTTCCCTGTGGGGGTCGCCGGCCGGCATTGCCGGCCGACGGCACCCTGAGGAGGTCGACTCTGTGGGAGCGGACTGGGTGATGGGAGGTTGACATTGGCAGCAGGTGGTCTCGCAAGTACCCCGGGCCTAAGCCATGTAGGGCTTTAAAGTTGATTACCAGCACCTTGAATCGCACCCGGAGAGCAACCGGAAGCCAATGCAGCTCGCGCAGGAGTGGTGTAACATGGGAGTATTGAGATACTCCCATAAGCACCCGCGCGGCCGCATGCTTAGATTTCTGGTGGGCAGAGCAAATAAAAGCCAGTTCTTCTTCTGGTTACAGGGTCACATGGGTTTACCTGGCTTGACCGGACATCCTGGATCACCTGGTAGAAAGGTAAGAGCTTTTTATTCTGGCGTGGACCCTTCTGGGGTGGTCTGGATACGGACTCAAGTGAACTTTTGGCCCTTGAACCCAAGAACTCTCTTGAGAAAAGCAGTTGTTCTTTAGTAGCCTTGAATGGAGGGCCCTCACCTGCGTATTCTGGAGGAACATCTTCAAGAACAATTTCAGGAGACTCTCTAGGTGTTTCACTTTGCCAGAACATTGACCGTTTAGAAAGAGCCTACAAAGAACTTACGTTCTGGACCTTTGGTCCACCTTTACAGGAGTGGGCCCAGATCAAGAGTACTGTACAGATTCCTAAATTCAAAGAGAGGAGAGAGTACATAGGAATTTGGGAATGGAAGGCTGTAATTTCTCTGTTGAGGTTGCCCTACCACAAACACCTTTGGTTTAAGAAAGTTTCTCGTGTTTTCCTTTTTGGAAGCCCGAGTGAGCAGAAGTCCAAAGTCTGGGGAACTAATGTTCTCTGGGAGAAGATGAGAAAGGGGCCTTCTGTGCTACAAAGCAAACGTAGAAGTGTTGCTTGGCAAAGCAGGAACAGCGTTGTGGCATAACTGAACCTCTGCCAAGGCCCACATCCCCCTCCCCCCCACGTCCCCCGGAGTTGGCAGTGCACCTATTTCCCGCTGCTGCTGAAACACAACTCCATTTTCCTCCAGTTCCTTGGTCCTCATGAGCTAATGGAAACAGACACACACACACACACACACACACACACACACACACACACACACACACACACACACCAGGACTCGACCCTGTGACTTCTTCAGACATTCATTCCAGCCATGGATTTACCCACAATGTCTTGAGAAGGGTATTGGAAAGAGCTGACCAAACCATGCGGAGATACCTTCAAAAAAAAACACGACAACCCCACCCAGCGATTTGAAATGTTGCTTTTGCAGCCCTTTCTGGTGATGGTTGATGGGTCCTCCACAGTCAACCTTCGACCTCTGATCCCTCCCACATCTGGAGAAGATTCCACCTCTCCTCTTCTGGTGAAGTTGCAACTGGGTTATTTGTGAGGGAGCCCTCTCCCCCCTCGGGCTAAATTTAGCATTGCATCCAGTCTGCAGAGGGACGCGGTGGCTCAGTAGGTTAGGACGCTGAGCTTGTCGATCAGAATGTTGGCAGTTTGGCGGGTCGAATCCGAGTGCCGCGTAGCAGAGTGAGCGCCTGTTACTCATCCCAGCTTCTGCCAACCTAGCAGTTCGAAAGCACGTAAAAATGCAAGTAGAAAAATAGGGACCACTCCGGTGGGAAGGTAACAGCGTTCCGTGCGCCTTTGGCGTCTAGTCATGCCGGCCACATGACCATGGAGACGTCCTCGGACAAGCGCTGGCTCTTCAGCTTTGAAACGGAGATGAGCACCGGCCCCTAGAGTTGGAAACGACTAGCACGCATGTGCGGGGGAACCTTTACCTTTACCTTTACCAGTCTGCAGAATTGTCCCTGCTGATGTAGCTCAGGGTACGTCCAGTTCTGGATCCGGACCTGATCTCAGAACTTTAGGGCAGTTTGTTAAAAAAAAAAGGTGCCCAACAACGGCTACGTAGGAATCTGCAAGTCGGAATTATTATTATTATTTTTTCCAGGTTTGAGGCGCCTGTTCCTTTTTTTGTACAGTACTGTCATGACTTGTAAAGTGCTTTTTTGGATCTCGATCAACCTCTGGAAAGTTTTCAGCTCACCATTAAATAAGGCTGTGTTTGCGGTCTTTTTCCCCCCTCTTCCCCCCCCCCCGCAGGTGTACAAAGTTGTTTGCTTTGATCATCATTTGGGTATGTGTAGTTTAATGAAGAGAAGGGTGAGGGGTGACATGATAGCAGTGTTCCAATATCTCAGGGGCTGCCCCAAAGAAGAGGGAGTCAAGCTATTCTGCAAAGCGCCCAAAGGCAGGACAAGAAGCAACGCATGGAAACTCATCAAGGAGAGAAGCAACCTGGAATTAAGGAGAAACTTCCTGACAGTTAGAACAACTAACCAGGGAAACAATTTGCCTCCAGAAGTTGTAGGTGCTCCAACACTGGAAGTTTTTAAGAAGAGACTGGCCAGCCATGTGTCTGAAATGGTATAGGGTTTCCTGCCTGAGCAGGGGGTTGGACTAGATGACCTCCAAGGTCCCTTCCTCCTCCATCATCATCATCATCATCATCATCATCATCATCATCATCATTATTATTATTATTTTTCTTCTTCTTTTGTTTCTGGTCTGTCACTCAGATCCCTCAGCTGGGGATTAAGCCTGCCATGGGTCCCTTAAAATATCCTCCCCTTCCAAACGAAGGCTCCCTTGCGACTCACAGCCTGGATTTCTCCAGAAGCTGACGACAAAGCGTGAACCCAGATGCTCGTGTGTGTGTGTTGTTTTTTCCCCCCTCCCGTCTCTTGACATTTCCAGCTCTGCTTAAAGAGCGGGTTTCCCCTGGAGACTCTTGGGGACGTCTATCAATACTGCTTAAAAGCTGATTTGCCCACCTCTTTCGTCACCATTCCCGTCTTTCTTTGGAACTGGGGTTAATTTAAACAAAGAAAAAGAAAAAAAAAGTAAATGCACGGTTAGAGAAGCAGCCTTGAGGACCGTCAAGTTTGCCTAAAGTTTTTCAAGTCCGGTGTAAGCAAACTTGTGGGTCAGGTTTATGGATGGAGAAGAAGTGAACGGTTTGGTTGGGGTAGCAAAATACTCCTGCAATTTCAACACATCGAACATGGCATTGACTTTAGGGTCAACTTCGGGGAATCCATCAAAATAGAACTGTAAGGGATCTTAGAGGTCTTCTAGTCCAATCACCTGCTCAAGCAGAAGACTCTAGATCATTTCAATCAATCAATCAATCAATCAATCAATCAATCAATCAGAATAGAGCTAGAAGGGACCTTGGAGGTCTTCTAGTCCAATCACCTGCTCAAGCAGAAGAACCTAGACCATTTCAATCAATCAATCAATCAATCAATTAATCAATCAGAATAGAGCTGGAAGAGTAGAGTAGAGTAGAGTAGAGTAGAGTAGAGTAGAGTAGAGTAGAATAGAATAGAATAGAATAGAATAGAATAACAGAGTTGGAAGGGACCTTGGAGGTCTTCTAGTCCAGCCAGGCAGGAGACCCTATTTCATTCCAGACAAATGGCTGTCCAGTCTCTTCTTAAACACTTCCAGCCTTGGAGCACCCACAACTTCTGGAGGCAGGTTGTTCCACTGGTGAATTGTCCTCACGGTTAGGAAGTTTCTCCTTAATTCCAGGTTGCTTCTCTTCATGTCTTGCCTTCTGGTGCCTTGGAAAATAAGGCAACCCCCACCGTCTTCTTTGTGGCAGCCCCTCAAATAACGGAATCCTGCTGAATCTTATGTCCGTGTGCCGAATGACTGATAAGGTGGAACTTGGCTCTGGGAACCTTAGCGTTGGGGGGGGGGGCGAGCTTTGCAAACTCTACAGTGCTTCATCCAGATGTGCCGCGCTTCTATCCTGAGCAATGTAGGAAGCTACTATGCCGAATTAAGACGAACGGCCCATCCAAGTGCAGGATGATGTATTATGACAGCTGGCTTAGCTTCCATGCGTAAAGGAAGAATTTGGCATATCAGGATGCTTCGCTTCTGATTCATACATTGCTTGCGCTGCCTAAGAGGACGAAGCCATCTGCAGGAAGTCGTGGCAGGAATCACCAGCGTATTGGGTGGCAAATTTTTATTTTTCATTTTTTTCAAAAAAATTTTAGTAGTAGACACTGGCAAAAACACCCACATAGTTTGGCACGCGGTATCGCCACCTTCTCCAAGATGCTCTGGGACAACTCCTTCCCACTTCCTCGCTCAACACAAAGAAGGTTGATCCAAAGCAAGCCGTAATATTTGTGCTGGGTGGTTTCATCGAGCTGAAGGTCTAGGGAGATTCTCAATCACCCAGGTCACAATTGTCCCAAAGGTGCTTTTTTCACGAGTCAACGGGACTTTCTTGTTTTTCCTTTGAAGACGTTTCGCTTCTCATCCCAGAAGCTTCTTCAGCTCTGCCTGGATGGTGGGGAATGGAAGGATTTCTACTCCTTGCAGACAGAGCTGGTCGTTTGCCTTCTTTTCGAGAATCGTTGAGGCCACTTGGAGGTTTACCTAACTGTGTCCTCGAGGTCACCTGAGTGGTGCAAATGGGTGTGAGGCCTTCTTGGCTACAGGATGTTGTCTGCCCTGGGTCCCTTCCCTGTTAAAGACGGGCGCAGGCTGTTGAGGATGACTCTGGGTTGTCTGTGTTAGGCATATGGTGTTAGCCTACAATGTTGGGTTGAAAATATATTAACCATGATGTTGTTATGACTTTAAGAAGTTAATTGGCCAATGGGTGTGTAAGTGTTCTCATGGCCATAAGAGGAAGCTAGGAACGTAGCTTCTTTCTCTCTCTGAATTCACTGATCTCTACTATTACTGTTTTTGCTCTGCTGTTGGTTTACTACTGTTGTAAACCTGAACTGTGTATTGACCTCTGGACCAGTAAGAAGACTTTGTAGTTTGGATGACTCTTTGGACTGTTGCTATTGCTTATGACCTGGACTGTTTATTTTTGACTGTGCATTTTTGTTCTTACACCACCTCAAAGTAAACCACTTTTTGCTTTCACAACTC